>NW_010329450.1:0-37699 GCF_000700745.2 Antrostomus carolinensis | reverse complement strand
ACCATTCTATGATTCTATGATTCTATGGATATATCTATCATCTATAAATCCTATATAAAGGGATAGATGTTAATACTACAGTGGCTGAAGTGGAGACTCTGAAATTAACTGAATGACATCTACTCTTGCATAACATTTTTGTTGATTTTCCAGTACATTCATCCTAATGTGTAGCATTAACTTCAAAGGAGAAATTATAAGTTTATGTCAAACTGGTGTATATTGTCTGTTCACAGGTGTTGTAGGAGGCATCCTGCAGTTTAAGCTGTAGTAGGCTAACCCCAAACACTGTGAATGAGGGGTGAAACCTCATTCTTGCAGTGAAAACTCATCAGTGCTGCATTATGAAGTCTGGTTTTCCAGAAAAAAATAAATGGTCATCAGAAAGAGCTGCAAGATGGGCACACAAAATTTTCCAGATCAGATGATGTTTGCAAAATGCAACAAATATTTTTTTTTTTTTCCTCTCATCTGCCTAGAAGAAAAATGATTAAAAATCAAGTTAATTTTCCCACAGTCTTATGGATGAATGATAACCAGGAGACCTCTTAGGACATGCAGAGTTACAGAAGGCATGTTCATTTTGATAACATTAATTTTGTCCTGGAGGCTGATGGTAAGGTCTCTCCATCTGCCAAGATCTCTGATATGTGCTCTAAATTAATTTTGAGCAGATTTTCCATCTCATTGAAGATAAGCATCAAAGGAACATCATTAAGATTGCAAAATCAATCATGTAAAAGGTAGAAAATGCCAAAATCTTACACTGCATATCCAGAAGTGTCTGGAATAGAGATTACTATCCAACCTTAATTTAGTACATTGTGCAGTCCTTAATTTCCACCTGCCTTAATCAGATTTGTATCTTCAAGCAGCAGAGAACTGAATATCTAACATGGGGATTTATTATTCACATCCCAGTTTGTAAGAAGCAAAAGATTTTTTGCCTACTAAAGACTATAACAACAGGTTTGTTAAAGTGGGTTTCAAGGATCCATCTTTTCAGCTTTGCTCAAAGTTTTACCATATAGGATGTCCAAATCCTTTCCTGTTTTGCTTTCACTGACATATTTTTCTCTTTAAATTTGGGAATGACTATATTTAAATCTATTTGATTCTTGAGGGCTGGTAAAAAAACTGAGAGAGAAAGAAATAATCTGTTCAGATTTTTCATCTGGTTACTAAATGAAATTTAAAATGTTGCTTATGCCTACTGTCCTGTTGACTAGACAGAGTTCCAATATTATTTAATTTATAAATGCCTCCTCTCTTCACCCAATAATTCTAATTTATCTCAGAATAAAAGATGTTTAAATGTTAATTTAAAGTTCTCATTGCTGATCAGAATAGTTGCTGTTAGGTTAAACGTCTTGTTTAAATCAAGTAAATTATTTGAACACATAACACAGTCTGAACTACATGAGTTATTTCCTGAGAAACTACAATACATGCATATATATCTTTGATATATACGTTAGTATTGTGGTTAAGAAGTTATAAGAAGTTTTTGTGGTTAAGAAGTTAAGAAGTTCAACATCACGTGGCCCTTAGTGCCATGATATAGTAATTGGAGTTGGATCAGGGGTTGGACTTGATGATCTTGGAGGTCTTTTCCAACCCAATCTATTCTATGATTCTATGATCATGAAATTCAGTAAGACCAAATGCAAGGTCCTGCACCTCGGTCGGGGCAATCCAAACATAAACAAAGGCTGGGCGATGAGCGGATTGAGACCAGCTCTGAAGAGAAGGACTTTAGAGTGGTGGTGGATGAGAAACTCAACATGACCTGGCAATGTGCGCTTGCAGCCCAGAAGGCCAATAACCGTATCCTGGGCTGCATCAAGAGAAGTGTGGCCAGCAGGTTGAGGGAGGTGATTCTGCCCCTCTACTCCGCTCTTGTAAGGCCCCACCTGGAGTACTGTGTCCAGTTCTGGAGCCCCCAATACAAGAGAGACCTGGAGCAGCTAGAATGAGTCCAGAGGAGAGCCACGAGGATGATCTGAGGGTTGGAGCACCTCTCCTATGAGGACAGGTTGAGAAAGTTGGGGCTGTTCACTCTAGAGAAGAGAAGGCTCTGGGGAGATCTTATAGCGGCCTTCCAACACCTGAAGGAGACTACAGGAAAGCTGGGGAGGGACTTTTTACAAAGACAGGTAGTGATAGAACAAGGGGAAATGGCTTTAAACTGGAAGAGGGTAGGTTTAGATTAGATATTGGGAAGAAGTTCTTCACTGTGAGGGTGGTCAGACACTGGAATAGGTTGCCCAGAGAAGTTGTGGATGCCCCCTCCCTGGAAGTGTTCAAGGCCAGGTTGGATGAGTCTTTGAGCAACCTGGTCTAGTGGAAGGTGTCCCTGGTGATGGCAGGGGGGTTGGAACTAGATGATCTTTTAAGGTTCCTTCCAACCCTAACCATTCTATGATTCTATTATTCTATATTTTAAATTTTCTGACTAATAAATCTTTTAATAGGCTTTGTTTTCACTGGTTTATTCCTAGATCTTCTTAATAGTGCTCGGTTAGGTAGCAGCTATTCAGTATTTTTATCTATCTATTTATTTATTTCTTTCCCCTAGATGGTAAATGAAGGCACAGAAAGATTAAATCAAAAGCACCCTTAAATTATGTGTAGCTATTCTGGGATACTTAAAACTTGGTTATTTGATGAAGTTATTATGTTGGATGTAAACTTAAACATCAAACCCCATTGATTTCCTTCAATGATTTTCCTCAATTATGATACTCATTACTAAGTCATAGTGTAGTGTCTCCTTTTCATCTGGAAAATCAGAAATACTCAGTTAGTCAGAGACAGTGGTGTATAAAATCAATGTTGAAGATTTCTTATCCATCTCTTTCCATGGATACTAGAAAAAATATATAGCAACTAATTATGCTTCTGAATTTATATACCTCAACAAGATAGTTACATTAAATACAACAAAATCAGGCCTTTATGTTATTATCAAAAAGATTTTTTCCTTTATAAAAGATAAAAAAAAAAAAAAAAGAAAGAATGTGGACCTCATGCCTATGGAGGATGACAGTGATACTCAGAAACCAACAGTCCTTCATGTAGATCATCGGAATACTTGATACCTGTTCTCTGCCTTTCAGTCTCTGGTGGTTTTGTTTGGTTGGTTGGTTTGTTTTTTTTAAAAAATATTAATTGTTTTAACCCTGTTTTAGACTTTATTTACACTGTAAGCTAGTGACTGAGCAGGTCCAAAGCATCCCCACATACACTAGAGCATATCAGCCTGGATATGCTATTTTACACTATTAATTTCAGTGATACAAACTCAAGGCAGTATCTTTGCCATCTTTTATAGAGATGCTATGTAAATCAGAAATATTCTGTCAAACCAACAACCACACAGTGGATTGGGACCTATGAATACAGAGATGAGGCTGGGGTGGGGACTATAGGATTAGGTACCCAGTGCAGATACCCAGAAGACTCTCTGGACTGAGCATGGCCAATGCTCTCTCTGTTCTTTAGCGAGAAAGCAGGGAATTAGAGCTCTTTGTGACTTTTACATCTTGTACTGCACAGGAATGAGCTGGCTCCATTGCATTTCACACTTAATCTTCTGTAAATCTGGTCTATGATTCTAAAAGCAATGAATCAGCTACAGATAAACCATTGAAATTTGTGTCATGGATGGTAAAGATTTACTAGATATGTTTTAATAAGAACTGAGATACAGTGATTTGAAAAATCTACAGTCTTTTGACTGTATCAATTCTGAATTCATTATTAAGGAGAAGATCAAAGAAAATAAATTCTAGTCACAATTTGTGTGACTAAGACACTTAGTCAAGGTCAGAATAATTGAGGTTGCATTTTGCAATTTAATATATAGAGGTGTTTTGGGCGAAATGAGGAGCCTGGTTTGAGTCTGACTCAAACAGAGTAAGAATTAGAATCTCATATTATTGGCCATTAACCAATGCAGAAGTATCTGAATCAGGGCTCTTTTCTCTGGCTTTTAACACTCTGCTCATCCTGACACAGAATAAAGCTAACTGTTGAAATCTTTGCATATGTTCAAATATTAGGTTCTTCTTATTTTCCTTTTAAATAAACCCATATTTTTATTTTCTTCTTCAGCTTAAGCCTTACAAATATGGAATGAATGCCAGAAAGCTAAGTTTAAATGTTGACTCAGTTAAAAAGGAATCTATTTCATAGTATCACATCATTCTACCACAAAAATCAATATCAGTGTTCATCACATTAATAACTAATGATATGACAGTATTGTAGCTCCAGCTGGAATATTGTGTTACATTCTGGAAGTGACTTCTCAGAAAGATTGATATATTGAAGTGAGTTCAAAGAAGAGCAACCAAAAATCATTGTGGAGAAAAAGGGAGTGACCATAAAAGACTAAAAGCTTAGAGAGTAGTTATTATCAAAATACTGATGTTTACAATTTTCAGATAATTAGCCATATTTTTAGTACCACATAACTTTAACGATGACCACATTAGTTTAGTGCAATAGCAGATGATAGCAGTCTATACATACTGGTGTGCATAAAAAGTAGGAGAGTAGGGAAAATATTTCGGAAAATACTATATAACAATATAACAAGACATGACTAAGATAATATTTTTTTTAAAAGGTATATAAGGAATTGTGCTGATTTTGACTGGGATAAAGTTAATTTTTTCCATAGTTGTTAGTATGGGACCATATTTTGAATTTGTGCTGAAAGCAGTGTTGATAATACAGGGATGTTTTCATTCATTGCTGAGCAGTGCTTATACAGATTCAAGGCCTTTTCTGCTTTTTACACCCTCCGCACCAGTGAGTAGGCTGGGGGTGCAAGTGGGACAGCTGAACCCAACAGACCAAAAGGGATATTCCAGACCATATGATGTCATTGCTCAACATAAAAAGCTGAACACCTGCCTGCCGATGTGAAGTAGTGAATGAATTCCTTGTTTTGCTTTGCTTGTGTGTGTGGCTTTTGCTTTACCTATTAAACTGGTTAAACCATGATAGGAACAGAAGTAAATTATTGACACACAGTATCATCAGCCTTTCGACTGACTTCTCAAGAATGATGAAGAAAAACCTAGTGTGGCTTATTCAAACCTAGCCTGACAAGATACACATTACATGTTAAAGGTGGATAATCCCTGACCCAGGTACAAAATGGAAAAATGATATAATAGTTTCTTTTTTTCTTTTTTTTTCATGTTGCTTATTCAATCATTCTCTGACGATGTCAGAAAGTGAAAATAAAATTTTCCATCCCTCAGAAGGATTTAGTAATTAGCTCTTTTTCAACTTCCAAAACCACTCTTTTTCTACACGAGCAACACATACAGAAGTTTTGTGAAAAAGAATAAATTAATTATAGGGAATAATTGTCCCAATCTTACACTACTAGGCTATATTTGATAATGTAGAGATGTTTATGCTGGGGGAACTCCAAATAAAAAATAAAAAAAAAACCCAACAAACCTCCAGCTCTAACAATATATATATAATGCATATACTTAAATAAAATTTAGGAATTATGAGACTTTGATACTAAATTGATACTAGATTTCCAAAATAAAAAGGATAATATAACTTCATTTAACTCTTTTGGGCTTAGATTGCATTTTAAGAGGTAAAAGTTTTTTTCAAGTAAAAATTTGGAGTCTAATTTGCCTAGAATTGAGAAACACTGACAATTAAAAATCTGTAAAACAGAACTGCTGACACTGACAGTCAGGTTATTTCTTCCTGGTGCATGCAAGAAGGGGAAAAAAGATTGCAGCATGTGTTACCTAGAACATATAATTAACTACTGACAGATACTGGACTGAAACATTTGGAAAACAGTACTAAAACACTCTCCATTGTCAAAAATAAGTTTTTCAGAAAACAGTCATTAATGGATAAATAGTAGTGATTTTTTTTTGCGAAATATAAGACCTGTGGAAAAAAAAAATCCTCCTTTCTGTATAATATACGGAATACATATACAAATTAGCATTTTTTTTCAAGATTTGAAGTCTGTTTGTTCTAGAGAATATAAGTGAGTAACATGCAGAAAAATCTTACAGTATTTTGAAAGAACTGACCCTCAAGATAGCCTGAAGATTTTTAAGGTGGAAACTGACACGAAAAACAGATGCTGACTCTGAGGGAGACACAAACACTACAGGTGCACTGGCTTAAAACGTTATCAACTTGATAGACTGTCACATTTTTGCTACTTTTTTTCCCCTCATATCTCTAAAATGCTAATTCTGTATTACTTTCCTTGTTCTGGGGACAAAAGAAAGCATATATCCTTCTGCCTATGTTTTACATGTGTCTTGCATATGTGTATGTCTTTATGAGATATCCCTGCCTGACTTCTTGCTAATGGGTGCTGTTGCTGTGTGTGTGTGCATGTGTATGTATATAAATTATTTACTTGTCTTAGACAAAATAAAAAATTCAGAATGATACAAGAAAGAAATTATATCTTTTTGCACTACTCCATGTTCATCCATGTACAAATGCATCATTTCTGCAAGAGCAGGGTGGCTGATTTTTACATGAGAGATTAATTGAAGAATCTCTTCCTGTGAAAAACTGTACCTTGGAAATTCTTCAAATATATCACAAATCCTGAATTGGATAAAAAGTAAAGATAGAAGCTGCTACGGTTAAATGATGAAGCAAAAGTAAAAATAAAGAGCAACAATCTGAAACACATATGTTTTAAAGAAAACTCAGTAGGAGAAGCATTCAAAATTCTACCAACTCTCTGATCCCAGGAACCTATCTGAATCCAGATGCACCCATTATAGTACCAGCATTACATATATACAATGAAATGATACATGTATTTTATGAGAGACAAACAGTAATTATTCTTGCACATTAGACTTCCATGCAAACAGAAATCAGGACACTTGACATTTACAGTAGCACTAGAAAAGGTTTGCAGACTGAAGTTATAAACTCTTAGGATTATTATTTCCCACTGGATACAACAATGAATTGGAAGGGAAGGAGAAGAATCTTAAACCTTTGACTTTAATTGTAACAATAATAGGCGTTAGTATTCAAACTTGAACATTAATCTTTTACCAATAAGGGACGTGACACAGATGAGGTCCTCCAGAATTTTCTTTCCATGCAGTTTGGCAAAAAGACTCATGTTGTTTCCCAGGGCTATATTTTAACTGTATGAATCCTCATTGATAATTACAATAGTGGAATCTTACTTTTAATTAAATATTGATGTCTGCTACAATTTTCACCACTTGTATTGCCAACAGATACTATATCTACAAAAAAACATGTGGTTTAGTTCCATGTATAAATAAGGCAGAAAATGAAGGAAGATATAAAAATCTTATGAAAAGAGGGATGGTATGAAAAATTAATACATCAATGACATTTTGTTTACTACTATACATTATGCTAAATGGCTGCACCCAGCTGTAAAGCTAACAATACTAATGCACATTCAGCTGTTCCCATTTGAACAGAAATTAGTTCATCTTACATCCAGATGTTAATTTTAAAAAAGGCCAGTGAATCTAAATGTGATTTAAAGTCAGGAAGAAAACAAACAGTTTTAATAAAGGAATATGTATCTCAGAGTCAGAATAAAGATAGAAAGGAAAAACATGACAAATGCCAATTTCACCAAAACTTACGGTGAATGGTTACGTGTACATAAATATTTTACATTGAGTTATAAGAATCAATTTAAACTATTCACTTTCTAAAAACAAAACTAATGAGTGTGATGACAATCACACATGTACATTTTATGTTTTGTGTTACAGAACTAACAAAATATTGTACCTGAAAAGCTTAACAGGAAAAATTACAATGAAGGATTCATCCCAGGTCAGCTCAGGAAGGAGCAAGCTGAAAAATCCCTATTTTTCACCAATGCTCCTGATACTCCCAGTTTTATAAGTACAACCTGCTTTGGCTGGAGGTAGAGTGAAACATCAGGAAAGCCTGCAAAAAACTTGTACATGTTCATTCATTGAAGTTTCCTGTGTCTTCTCAGATTCTTTCAGGGCAGTGGAGAGGAACCTGAAGATCCCATTGTCTGAAAACACTTCTTAATTGTTGTGGATTTATTTGGGATCATGCCTATGGTCATGTATAGCACAGTTTTCCTATTCTCCATTTTCCCAGTTGACAGAATCAGTGAGCGAAATGCCTTGGGTGCCAGGACAATTTTTAGATAAAGCACGGTTTACTTGTTGGGTTTTGTGTGTGTGTGGTCCCATCTGAAAAATTCTGTAATTGATGTCTGACCTGTGATTCAATAGAAGCATCCTTTTATTCCTCCTGTAATATTCAGTGTGCAGAAATGTCAGACAAAGGTGCCTTATGTAGCATTCTGCTTCTTTCAAGGCAACACTTATGCAGGGTGACCTGGGCAACCTTCAAGGTGCCTATTAGCTTCCCGAGGATTAAAGCTTGCAGTTCACATTCCCTTGGCAAACTCTATGAGAGGACTAAAATGGTTCCTAATTCAGAATCACCTTGCCCTTTGCTGCAAACTTTTAATACATTGAATTCTGTCAGTACAAAATTCCCGTGAATGTATTAGTCCAACCAAAGCTTCTGCCATTCTCACCAGTGCATTTTTTCTTATGATGTACTGATATGGCAGGGAAAATACTAGCTAAGACTATGTAAAAATAACGAGGCAAATATAAGATATGAAATACACGCCAGTGAGTTACAGTTGGCAGAAGCAGATCTACAGAAGGTTGAACTACATACTCTGGCAATATTGCAGGCCACTTACATGGCATACTAGCAAGATTTTCTTTTCTAGTTTACTTGATTCTGGATTGTCCTTTTCCATGCAAACCTATTGGCAAAATTATACTTTCAATTTTAAGCCAGGGAGAGGATTTACAGCTACTTCAGCACCCGTGGGACGATCCAAGTGAGGGAACAATTTGGTTGCATCCATTACAGCTAAATCATGTATTTGTGTATATATGATGTCACAAGTTGCTCTTGTTAGAATCTGACAGTCGCTGGGCATTTTCACTGGCAAAGGGTGCCATTTCTAGAGACACAGAACCAGATGATGAGTGAGGCTGGCTGTCACCTCTAGAAATAGTCTAGTCCAAAATCCTGCTCAAAACACAGTTACCTAGACCTGGTTCCTCAGGTACATGTTCTGTCTAGTTTTGAATATGTCCAAGGATGGAAACTCCACAGCTCTCTGGGCAATCCTCCTAGTGTTTGATAATCTTCAAAGTTAAATAAATAAATAAACAAATTTATTTCTCCCTTATGGATAATTGGTGTTTCCTGTAGTTCAACCTGTGCCCATTGTCTCTTGTCCTGTCACTGGGCACCACTGGGAAGAGTCTTTCTGTCTGTCTATATCTTCTTTACACCTCTCCTTCCAGCTCCCATCAGATATTTATATACATTGAAAAGGCCAACATTCTCCTGGGCTGCACAAAGTAGAGCGTTGCCAGCAGGTCAGGGGAGGTGATCCTTCCCTCTGCTCAGCCCTGGTGAGACACACCTGGAGTATTGTGTGCAGATCTGGGCTTCCCATTACAAAACAGATATGGACGTACTGCAGTATGTCCACTAAGATAGTGGAGCATCTTTCATACGAGGAGAGGCTGAGAGCTGGGACTGTTCAGCCTGGAGCAGAGAAGGCTCAGAGGATCTTTTCAATGTATATAAAAGACACATTTCTGGCTCATGGATGACTTGGTGTCCACCAGGACCCTCAGGGCCTTTTTTGCAAAGCTGTTTCCCAGCTGATTGTCCCCAGCATATATTGGTGCAGGGGCAGGACTTGGCATTTCCTTTGTTGAACTTCATGAGATTCTTGTTGGCCCATTTCTCCAGGTGCCTCTGAATGGCAGCACAACCATCTGGTGTATCAACCACTCCTTCTAACTTTGTATTGCCTGTCAGCCTTCTGTGAGTGCATTTCATCTCATCAGAGATATTCTGTATATCATTAATGAAGATATTAAACAGTACTGGCCATGGTATCTGTCCCTTAATACTCCACTTGTTACTGCCCTCTATCTGGTGTCCCTGATCACAACGCTTTCAGCCTAGCAGTTCAGCCAGTTTTCCAGCCACCTCACTGTCCACTTGTTTCATCCATATTTTGTCAGTTTGTGTTTGAGGATGTTATGGCAGAGAGTGTCAAAAATCTTTCTGAAGTCAAGTTAAGCAAAATCCTCTGCTCTCCACTTGTCTTCTAAATGAGCCTTCTTATCATAGAAGGGCACCAAGTTGATCAGGCATGATTTCCTCTTTGTAAAACTGTGCTGACGACTCCAAAACACCTTTTTATCCTGAATAAACTTAGAAATGGTTTCCAGGATTATTTTCTCTATCAGTCTCCACGGGATCAAGTTGCAGGTGGTCAGCCTGAAATTGCCTAGATTCTTCTTGGCTTTCTTGAAAGCTGGATTGATGTTTGCTTTCTTCCAGCACTCTGAAATACTGCTCCAGTCACTATAACCTTCTAGAGGTAATAATGACTGGCCTCACAAAGACATAAATCAGCTCAGTCAACACTTGTGGGTACTTCCTATCAGATTGCATGGGCTTGTGTACATCCAATTTTTTTTACATGTTCCCTAATCTGATCCTCCTCCAGCGACAGGAAGCCCTCCCTTCTCCAGACTTTCCCATTGGTCTCAGAGACCTGGGATTGCTAAAGTAAGGTCTTTCCTGTGAAGACTGAGGAGAACAAGGATATCATTATGCCAGTTTTTTCCATGTCCCATGGAAAGGCCGAAGCCCTTCTTGTTGTCCCTCATATCTCTTGCCAGATTCAACTCCAGATGGACTTTTGCTTTCTTAACCCCATCCTTACGTATTTGGAGAACGTTCATGTATTCTTCCCAAGTTTCCTGTCCCTAGTTCTGCTTCTTATATGATTCTTTTTTATGCTTTTGTTTTATCAGGAGCTCCTTGTTCATGCGTACAAACCTCCAGACACATTTACTTGATCTTCTGCAAAAGTGGATAAACCATGCTTGAGCTTGGAGGAGCTGATTCTTGAAAATCAACTAGCTCTCCTGGCCCCCCCTGCTGGACCACCTCTCAGGGGATTCTTCCAAGCAGGTTCCTGAACCTGTTATGAAGTACAGGGTTGTGATTCTGCTTTTTGGCCTGCTATTTCCTCTCTGAATCCTTATGGTCACTGCAACCAAGACCACCTCCAACTGTCACCTCCCCAGCAACTTGTTCTTTGTAAGTATAAGATCCAGCAGACTATCTTCCTTTGTTGGATCCTCAATCACCTGTGTTAGGAAGTTGTTACCAGTGTACTCCAGAAACCTCCTGAACCACTTGTGCCCTGATGTGTTGACGCTCTAGCAGATATTAATCTAGTTTGAGTCACCTCTGAGGACCACAGTCTGTGAACATATGACTTCCAGTTGTCTGAGAAAAGCCTCATCTGCTGTTTCTTCCTGATCAGGTGGTCTGTAGCAGACATTCAACACAATATCACCCATGTTGGTCTGCCCTCTAACATTGGCCCATAAGATCTCAGGTAGCTCATTATCTATCCCAAGGCAAATATTCATGCACTGTCAGTGCTCCTTCATGTCAAGGGCTACTCCTCCTCATTGCAGTCCTGACCTTTCTGTCCTGAACAGCTCATATTCAGCCATTGGAGCACTGCAGTTGTGTGAGCTACCCCATGACATTTCTAGGATCCCAATGAGATCATAGCCCTGCAGCTACACACAGACCTCTAATTCTTCCTGATTGAGAGTGGAGACCCAAAGTATCTCAAGCTATCTCTGGGTCTGACCACATATATATTGCAGGATTTAGTTTCAGGCAGAACAGAGAGTGCTCTGAAAGCTCACTGCATATTTGAAAAGTGAACATTTTAAAAAGTAATTCTGCTATCACAGGATTTGCAGTTAAGGCAAAGGCTTAATTGCACTGGCTATATACACAGACAATGCTCTGTACACTACTTAGCCTTTATAATGAATGGCTTCCTATTATTTTCCTCAGCAATAAGTTATGTCAGTTAGCCTGACAATGATAATATATTAGCATATTAGTACTGGCACCCAACATACACCATAGTAAGAATAAATTACTAAAAGACGTGCTCATAAAAAAGGGACTTCAGGATCTAGCACTGTCACTTTCTTTCTGCTCTTCAATTAAATAACAAGTTTTCATGTGCTTAATGCATCATGTTTAGCAGTTGATAATTTTTACTGTTCAAATGTCCTCAATTTTTTTTTTTTTTTTTTTTTTTAACCCACAGTTTTTCTGGCATTTAAAAATTCGATTGTTAAAAATTGATGCATACTTCAGTGTCACCATCCAAAAAGGAATATATTTATATTCTTTCATATCCACTGTTGCTAAATATTCTGTCCCTTTGGTTCAGTAAAAACATGAAGACACATTTTCTGTGACTGAAACTCTTACCAGATAACATCTAACACCATACCCATAATTCACTTTGTGGGTAGATTTGGTTGTTGTTGTTTTAAATTGATACATATAAGTATGAACAGTAGTGTTTGGAATATTTAATTTCTCACTGAATGTCTTGCCTATATACTTACAGGTAGAATTTTAAAAATTGAGAAATAATTTGAAGGAAATCAGACTAATCCTGGTTATCCTGAGATCCTCTCATCAAACACTGTTTCGGTGAATATTTTGAAAGTAATACTGGGAAAATGAGATGAGAAAGTATGTTGAAAAGATTTTAAGTTTCATTCACATATTCTGGGATTCTGTAGACAAGTAAGGGCTTTACTGAATCTCAAAGAAACACCAGTAATGAATATAGAGAGGGGAGAGGGGAAGCAAGTGTAGCAAGACTGAGACCACAAGAATTGCCAGAGGCAAAATAGCTCTAGGGAAGGGGGAATGTTAACAATCAAAATAATTGCTTTTGAGAGGGGAACTTTACTTTTTATTCTGTCTTCCTTTTTCCTCTGGAGTAGTGTTCATTCCACAGTGGAATGCGGTTCAAAAGACTGGAGTTATTCTTGGTCATTATTTACATCAGTCATAGAGGAAAGCTTTTATTTTGTGCTCTGGAGAGGGCTAGACAGTGCTTAGATAGTACTTCACTGTGTCAGTAATCTCACTGACATAAAGTAGGAGTAATGTTAAAGGTAGAGTGACCAGCAATACAGTAGTTGTTGATATTTGAAATGAATTATTAAAGCACTTGTATTCTTTGCTGACTTGTGTCCTGGATAGGCCCATCATAGTTTCTGCACTATTATTTGCAACTACATAGTGTTTCTGTGACTGAGAACAATTTATAGAATCATGAATGTTGTGAGTTGGAAGAGACCCACAAGGATCATGGAGTCCAACTCTTGCCCTAGCAAAGGACAATCCCAAGAATCAGAACATATGTCTGAGGGCATTGTCCAAATGCTTCTTGAATATTGTCAGACTTGGTGCCATGACTACCTCCCTGGGGAGCCTGTTCCAGTGCTCTACCACCCTCTGGGCAGAGAACCTTTTCTTAATGTCCAACCTAAACCTCCCCTGGCACATCTTCCTGCCATTTCCCTTGGTCTTATCATTGGTCAGCAGAGAGAAGAGATCAGCGCCTGCCCCTCCCCTTTCCCTTGTGTGGAAGTTATAGACTGCAATGAGATCTCCTCTCAGTCTCCTCTTCTCCAGGTTGAAAAAACCAAGTGAAGCCTCTCCTCATATGGCTTCACCAATTTAGTTGCCTCCTCTGGGCACTCTCCAGTAGCTTTATATCCTTTTTATACTGTGGTCCCCAAAACTGCACCCAGTACTTGAGGTGAGGCCACACCAGTGCAGAGTAGAGAGGGATGATCACCTCCCTTGACCAGCTGGCAATGTAGTACTTGATGCACCCCAGGACATGGTTGGCCCTCTTGGCAGCCAGGACAAGCCAGGACTGTTGGCTCATGTTCAACTTGCCATCGACCAGAACCTCCATGTCCCGCTCTGCAGGGCTGCTCTCCAGCCTCTCATTCCCCAGTGTGTATGTGTGTCCAGGGTTGCTGTTTCGCAGGTGAAAAATCCTGTACTTGCCCTTGTTAAAATTCATACTGTTGGTGATTGCCCAGCTGTGTAATTTATCTAGATCTCTCTGCAGGGCCTCTCTGCCTTCGAGAGTGTCCACAGCTCCTCCCAATTTGGTGTCATCAGTAAACTTAGTTAGTAGTCCTTTAAGTCCTATATTTTGAGTCATTGATGAAGGCATTAAAGACCACTGGTCCCAGGATGGATCCCTGAGGGACCCTGTTAGTGACTGGTTGCCAAGCCCAATGTAACTCCATTGACTAGAACCCTTTGACCCCAACCTGTCGGCCAGTTGCTCACCCATAGCAGTATGTGTTTACTCAGCTGCATGCTGGACGTTTTACTCAGGAGGGTAAAGTATTGAAGGCTTTACTGAAGTCCAAAAAATTACATTGACTGGCTTCCCTTGGTCAACTAGGTGGGTAACCTTATCATAGAAACAAATTAGGTTTGTTAAGCAGGACTTTCTTCTCATGAACCCATGCTGGCTGGAACTAATGACTGTGTTGTCTTACAGGTGTTTTTCAATAACTCCCAGAATAATCTTCTCCAATTTACGATGATTTTTTTTTAATACAGAAAGATCACCTTTTCTGGTTACAAATCTTCATGGTTTTTGGCACACTGATATTGTTCTTAAGCAAATCCAAACTAGTTTCTGAATAGAAGTCTTCACTAATGTTTCTGTGGTGTACCTTGCTTTTCTGCAGTGAGAAACAGCCCTGAATTTGGATGAATTTCTAATGTATTTACTTGACAGGTATAGCAAATGGAATTCAGAGGGTTTGGAATGGCTTTCCTTGTAACATAAAATTTTACAAGAGATCCCCTGATGCTATGAAGCTATAAAATTGGCACAGGAAGAGACAGAGGCAAAATAGGCAAAATAGGAATCTAGGAGTGCATGCAGTTTGCCTTCACCTCACTCTGCTTTGCAAGTCTTAGCTAGCGGTATAGTGTAGTTTACCTTTCTAGAAGATCACATGTCATGAACAGCACAAATACAATTTTTTATTCTTCTGATCGTTTTTCTTCATGATTCATTTCTGTCCTTGAATTTCCAAAGTATTTGTATGAACATTTAGATCTATGTTTCCCTCAGTTTACATACTTTTACTTTCTGACTTCATAAATTTAAAGAATAAGGTAGGGTGAAAGGGATGTCTGCAGGTCTTCTAACTCAATAATCCTGGTTAAAGAAAGATCAACTTTTAATTTAGATCCAACTGTGGAGCTAGATCAGGTTGCTCATGACTTTACTACATGTAAATTTATTTTATAAGCAATCTATCTATATAGCTTTACTTTCTTTCAAAGGACTAATTCACCCAGCATGAATTTATTCTGATCAAATAATAACTGTGCCAATTCACTGGAGCAGTATATTGTCTATTGGCTTTAGCAACAAATTCTTGTTCAAGGTGCTATTACTGGACACCATAGAGCTTTGAACAACATGCCTTTCTACTCATCAAACTGTCATTTACAAAATTCCTCCTAACATTTAACATCTTAAGACAGAACTCTGTAGTTAATGCTCCCAAGCACTAACCAACACTCTTTGGTATGGCTGATCACGTATGAGTGTCTGAGAGACTAATCAATAGGAGTGTGATGCTGTCATCACTACCGCAAATCCAACTTAATCTGTGCAAAATTTCAATTATTTTAGTTTAAGCTTGTGAGAGTAGTAGAATAGAATGCTCCGGACAAAATTCTGGGTCTGTTTTGAATAATATTGCAAAGGAATTACTTTTTGTTTTGTTTTGTTCACTGTTATGAGAGGAGTTGACCCTTCCCTTTTTAGGCAACACAGTAAAAGTATCATGTAATCAGACTATCAATTCTGAGATAAGATAATTCTCATGATTAAGATATATCTGTCCAACCTGGATATTACATAGGGTGGTATTAGAATCACTGTGTCCAATGAAGTGTCCATACTAAAAAATCACATTTCCAAATCCTGCAGTGTCTAAAAGGAATTCTGCCATGTACAGAAATGAGGAAGGCTTTAGGCAAAGGTTTATCCATTCTTTGATGTAATTTTTCCCTGTATCACAGTCCTAAACATCACAAAAGCCAAACATTTAATCATTAATGTGCTAAATATAGTATTTACCAAAATATTTATGACCTTTCTACTGACTCTGTTTGGAAGACTATATGTGTAATTTCTCACCCTATAATAGATGTGGAAATGAGAGAGTGAAAAAATAAATTCTAATAAAATATCTTAGAGCTTATTTTCAGATAATCCAGTAAACCAATGGAGATTAAAATGCTATTCCTAAATTGTGTTTGAAAAATAACGTTGCTGACTAGCTTAAGATTGCTTATAAAGCTACAAATCCAGATAAGTTGTTGAAGTTCTGTATTTTTACTAAACTGCATCAATGTCACACCTTTGATAAAATAGTGTTTGAGTAATTAAATATGTGTATCAGTCATTATAATCTACTTTTATCCACTTGTTTTATTTTGTGTTTTCCATTTCATTTGAGCTTTCCAAAACTCTCAATAGTGCCACAGTTTATTAATTCACTGGACCAATCCATGCTGCTTTTTACTGTTGAGTAGAACCACTTTCTTAAAAAAGTAGAAAGCTAGAGATTCAGAGAATGCTCTTTGGACAGGAGAACATAACCAAAGAGAAAAAAAAAACCAAAAAACAAAAAAAAAGAAAGAAATAAAAAAGTTATTATTAGTGTAGGAATAGACATATTTAAGATAAAATTGATTCTCTGTATGTCATGTTATCAATGTCTACTTTTAATGAGTTACAATTTCAAAGATAATTAATTATAATTAAATAATCATATGGAATTAATAATGGTGTCTTAAATCAGTTGTTCATTCTTATATGGGATAGATGGTATTTTGAGGGGTAAATTCTGTAAAATAGTATTTCCTTAAGAAGTATATCTTTGCATTACTGTTAGACTCAGTCTGTTTATTCTTAATAAATTTTATGTATTTCATATCAAGAAAAGTGGATATTTCATTCATTAGCTATGTAGTTTACTCAAACCATGAAAATAATCACTAATAAATATGGTGCTGTATTAATTTCCTGAGATATGTGTTATGGATTCTGTTTCTAGCAAATTAAGTTAAATATTCCATAATAGTTATTTGTTCATTGTAACAATAATATTTAGTTCAGCAATTTGATTTCTTGTATTCATCACTATGAGGGAAGTAAACTAAATAAAATAGAGATAATATAATTATTTTTTTACTAAATATGTGCAGGTTGAATTTAATTCTAAGTTAGGAAGCCAGTCTCTTTCCTTTATAAAATTAATAAAGACATATTTATTTCTCATTTCTTATTTCCTGATCTAACATGAAACAACACCAGTCTCTGGATGGCAAGGGTTTAAGAGAAGGAAAACAAAGAATAACTGAATACAATTTGAACTTTTCTGTTTAGTGTATCATCTTGTACTTATTGAAGGAAATTGTAAATGTTCAGAAAAAAGTCCTCTGCCCCTTGCATGTATTTCTTCAATTATTTCTGTATATGAAGTTGACACATAAACATAGAACCACATAAACTAAAATGACTGAAAACAGTTCTCCTTTAAAGGAAAGCAAATGTTGTAGCCATCTTGATTTAATTTCTTCTTTGTTAATTTTGTTTTCAATTAATTATAGTATTTTCTAAACACTATTTCATTAGCTAAAAAAAAAATCTCCTTAAGGGAAACTAAAATTTAAATTATCTCTCTGTTTTTAATATGGTAATCTTGAATTCAATGACTATTCTGTATATGGCAATTCATATGAAAACTTTAAACTACAATAGTATTTAAATAGATTCCTGGCTAAAATTTAAATAATTTATCTGTTTTTAATATGGTAATCTTGAATTCAATAACTATTCTGTATATGGCAATTCATTTGAAAACTTCACAGTAGTATTTTAATTAGTTTCTTGCTTTACTCAAGCAAAATCTCAACTTGAAATGGCCTCAAAGATGTTCTCAAGAAATAATTTTGCAAATACCATTTCACACTCATATTTATTGGTTCTTGTAGGTAAAATTGTGCTTTATTAATTTTTACTCAGAAAAAAACAAAAAGTTTTGATGTTTGGTCAAAGCTGATAAATTAGGGCAAGTTCTGTTCAAGGTTTTAGGTATAAAAGTGAGTCTAAGATACTTAAATAAAAAACTGCACTTCTCAGAACTCTTGTTTTTCTCCTCTGTTAACTTTGAAGCTACCCAGTTTCCACAAATTCTATGTGTTCTTGAACCTGCCCAGATTTGGATGGTCTATACAGTTCAGCAGCTGGCTGAGCACGCCTATACCCAATACGGACTCTGAAACTGCTTGTAGTCCACAGTTAGGGCTCTTCAGGATTCAAGCCCATGATTGTTGTCAGATCATGCCTAAGACACCTCAAAAAATACACTGCTAACCCAAGCAAACTTTTTTAAAAAACTGGATCATGGAGGACATGATGAGTTTACTTATGGAACAACTACTACTTATGTGATCTATGAAGAAAATAGCAAATATTATTTTTTCTCATATGAACTTTTTAATGAGTTTTTATTTCTGTCAGAGAACCAGCTCCAGTCATTGCTTGTAAAAGAAGGAGAAAGGTCAGCAAATTCTCTACCTTTCTTAACAAAGTTGTGCAGAAAGACCAGAAACAGAGATGCAGTATAACAACGGGAGGGTTCTGTTTCTGCTTGCATAACTGCTTCCTTATTTCATCCAATGATAAAATGAAAAAATCCCACATACAATTTTACCTGAGAGAAGATGGTGTTATGAATTCTCCGTCCTCTTCCTTTCCAGACCCATGAATCCTCCCCCGCTTCTTGTGTCACAGCACAGTGAATTGAAGCTGCTGCATCTTGCTGGGCAAGCAGCCCCATCGTTGTCACCTTTCTCTTAAGGCACTTAATTTCTTAGGATCTTTTCTGGCCAGCTGAGAGAGCTCCCATATAACATTTGATAATCTCTTCATGCTATATGTAGGGATCCTGGATACCTGACAGATGCCAGGACAGTCCTATACATTATGAGTTGCCTAGGTGACATCAGCCATTATATTTAATATTGTACCTTTTTTAAATATTTGAGGTCAAGTTTCAAGACTCAGATTTAAGACAGTACTAATACAGTCAGCTCAAGTAGCTGCAGTTTACTGCTAAAATATTTTTCATCTGCATCAATCTACTAACATATTCTTTTATAGATATTTATTTTTTCTTTTATAGTTTATCAGATGTTTTCTTAAAAGCCACCATGAGAAAGAACAATTGAGAAATATGACTCAGGGGAGTAACAGATATTTTACTGCTCAGCCTTTAAGTTTAAACACGCATAAAAACACATGAAATAACAAACTTCCTTTGTGAGCTTTCAATGAAGATTGACATGTATGGTTAGACTATATCAGATTAGTAGTCATTAGGTAAAGGTGAGAAAGTAACCTAAATGTATTCTTTTGGGCACAGGGTATTGATTTTTAAATATTTTTAATAAGGTGCAAATAGCATTTCTATAAATATTATTTCCAATTCTTTATAGCACTGAGAGTTACCTCCAGAAACCTGTTTTTGCACAGTCCAGCAAATCAAGTTACTGACAGTGATGTTAACACAATGAATACTTTTAAGGGAACATGACAGAAAACTAATTTCACACTGAAAACAGTTAATACTTACCTCAGCAAAGTACAACTATGTGCTTTCTTTGTCAGGGGAAATATTGATAGCTGTCAATTGCTGTCAATTTGCCTTGGTTCTAACCAAACTACTAACATGGAGAACTTACAGTGAGCAGCTTTCAAAAAAAGATAAGATTAAGAACTTTTCCCTGGACTGTTTTCTTTACTTCGTGCACCATGACAGTCCTAAGTGACATGACTGATCTGCCAGAACTCTGTAGACACCTTCATACGTGGCCAGTTGTAGATTGAATGGCAAATCTACCTGCACTCTGAGCTATTAGTGGAATTTTACAGTCCTAAACTCTGGAATTTGCTGTATGAAGAAAGGGAGTAATTACAAAAAATAATTACAAAAATATAACTGTTTATATAAAAAAGATGGAGGCTTTTAAAATAAAAGAAACACAAAAACATTCTCTTAGAAATTAATATTCTGTCACTGTTTTCTGCAGCCTGAATGGATTTGTAGTATTTGTTTTCTCCTTAATTTTCTCTCTGACTGTGGAATATTGGTAGTGTCACACAAGATTGACCTGATCTAGCTAGGATGATAAGTGTCATGAAAGCTCCCATAAGTTTGGATCAAACACAGAAAAGACAATGATTGCTTTCCACTGACTGGCTCTGCTTCAATTGAGCCAAAGCAACCTCTGGACTGATTGCAGGGGAAATCCAAGAGCACAGATAAACAAACTGACTCACTGTGCTGTAGTTTATGAGTCCCCTGAAAACGAAATGGAGCTACTCAAATTAGTCTTGCAGTGCAGCAAGATGTGTCCAGACATGAGGCTTTTCTTCTCTGGTCAGGATTTTAACCGTGCCATTCATCCTACCACCTGTTCTTTAGCCCCCCATCAGAATTTACAGTTCTTCAAAGCCAAACTAAGTTTAGAGAAATTTCTGTTAGGAATACAAGATCTACACAACACCAAGGATCTTACAGCTGTTCCTAAATAATCCTCCAGTTTAAGGGAGCATCCAGAGTTCTGCAGTTATTCTGCGGTAAGACTCCAGTACCCAGTTTCCCCAGTATAACAGGTGTGCCAAAATTGGTATGATCCATAACTAAATTGTTACTGCATTTTAGGACATCCCATGACTCTGAACCTTCACAAGGTGGTCTAATTCCTATGTGACATGAACTGAGCAGCCAAACCACATCTCACAGGAAGTGTGAGATGAAGTTATATTTTCCCCTGCTATTTTTTAACTCAGATGCATTTGGATTCAGAGCTTCAGAAGAAAACAATGGGACTTCTCAGAAATTACAGACTTAATATAACTGAATCTGTGTTTTGGAAAGTATTATATTATGCATAATTTAGTTATCAAGTTAAGTAGTGTGAAAACTTGTTATGAATACTGGCTGTAGCTGCCTAGACCAGTCTGGCTCCTGAGTAAGTGCAGGCATTGCTAGTGGCTGTAGACATTCAAGCTTTGTCCAGTGAGCCTTAGCTACAAAACATCCAAAGTTGTCTGGTCTGTAAAGAAAGTTAATTGTAAACTAGCTAGTCTTCTGAAATGTTATTTTGGTTATTAGGAATGGCCAAGATCAGCAAAAACTTGTTGGAACTAGGAAAACTGCAAACTTTCCTTCTTTTGATTGTTATAAAGGTTCTGATTCACAAGAAGTTAGGCATTAAAAATTTGTTCCATAAAAATTTACTCCATTTTGGAAAGACATAATCCTTCCTAACTGAACACAGGAACAGAATTGGTAGCCTCTGCCAAGAGAATTTATTTTGCAAATCCTGATGAACTAACTGAAACAATTTATAAACAGACAAATAATTTTCTCTTTTATTCCTGAGTTACTACCAGTGTTTGTTGGTGAAAGTTTGGTAAGAACTGAGCTGTTCTGTTCTTTCTCTGATCTATTTTATTTTCAGTATCTATCTGATAGTAAGAAAAATTCAATGGCTTCATATCTAGATTATTTATTTATTCATTATTCCTTTTCCAAATGAAGTTATTTTTTTACCTTATTTTTGCAGTTGTCAGTATTTAAGGGTTTGGTTTTGCTTTTGTTCTTGTTTATAGAAAAGCTATTTTGAGGGCAACTAGCAAAGTAACCTAATTTGTTTTCCTGCCTGGTTTCTGACTCTTTCTGTTTCTTTTTTCTGTCTGTTTTACTGTTGAATGAGTGCTCCCCAAATGCTTGCTCAGGTGAAAAGTGACCTTTTTTGGACAGACAATACTTGGTCTTTTTGATGATAGAAGTAACAGTAACAACTCTTAGGCTCTTGAGGTTTTTAGAAGCCTCTGGGGAAGTATCTCTGTGATTACCTTACCTAAGTACAAAGATTTTTAAGGTAAAACTGAAAAATATTTATTCATCTAGCTAGTATTGGATACCATGGGCTGCTAATTTGATTTTAAGTTCAGACCTACCCCATGTTTATTCTTAGTTTCTCCCAGTAGTCTGTCAGTCAAGTTATCAGGTACAACGTGCTGCCACTGCTACGTGTCAAAGGATGGTGGGATTGTGACTCCAGCATGTACTATTTTTTTTTTTTTTCCTCTGGACATTCTAGGTGTTTTGCTGTAACTCACAATGTGAAAAATGGCAAAAAATCACAAACTGTAATGCCTCCTTTTGTGGTAGTATATTATCATTACACTAAGGATAAGGAAAGCTATAGAATAATGGTTCTAGAAAATGCATTTTCAGGTCTCAGAAAAGCTACTTGTGAGAAGCACATTGAGATGACCTTATTTTTACTTTAGTCCTGTAAACAAAGGTCAAAGTGGAGATGGTTATTTTTGAAAAGTAAGAGAAAACTGAGAGCTGAGGACTCCTCATAGCAGGTGCTTTGAGCTCAAACAGAAGGGTGGGTGGTTTGTATATGTATGCATGAAAGAAGAAGGGGAGGACAGAGGGATGGTCAGTTGTCTCTTTACCAGCTGTTCTTCTTTCCCATTGACCTTTTGGAGTGCTCTTTCTTCTGCAAGGAAAGTGGCCCAGGTTGACAAGAAGCATATAATTATTTTTTTTTTAATCACTTACAATGATTAGAAAAAGGAATTAATATACCTAGATGATATACTGCTTTTCTGAATTGTGTTAGTTGTGTCTTGTGAATCCCTCATTCACAGATGGCAATCAGTAGTTAGAAAATCCCATGAGTATATAATAGGACAACAAAGTTAAATCTTAAAATGAATATTAAGTATGGATTCTAAGGTTTCCACTAAAATGACTCTTTTCATTGTATGGGATTTTCAGCCTCTGTGCAGATATTCTTTATATTGCTCCCATGTTTTCTCTTACAACGTTTACTGATTGGATGGTCTTGAATCCAAAATATTTTTTCTTGTTATATTTTGAATACAGTGACTGTTTGTTTCAATCAGGCCAACTGAATTTCTGAATGTCTAAAAGGATGAAAGAATTAATTAGATTAATGTAGTTAAGGATGAGTAAATTTACTATCTAAAGAGAAATCGATTAGTAGTGCTGTAAAATCCTCAGATAATTATTGCCATTATTGTATTATATTTTAGCCAATACATTCATTGAACAAAGATCTTTGTGATACAAGCAAGATCTAAAAGGATTAGTCTGGAAAACTGTTTTTTAAAATTTGTCTTACTTTTATTTACTTGTTTACACTCACACCATTTCCTATATTCCTGATAAACATATTTCTGCTTCCTTTATCCATAACTCTCTAATATGTAAACTACTAGTATAACAAGGAAATACTTAAAATAAAACACAATATGCATTGATTTCTTCTTAATTCTCTAATAAAATTTTCTTAATATGTTTAGTAAGACTATGTCTCAGAATCTTTTTTTTTTTTTTCAGGACTTATACATTCTCTTAAAACAGATATTTTTTTTTTTTTAGCATATTTATTGTTAAAAAAAAAGTTTAGTTTTTAATCTTCTACCACTAATTACTGTTATTCCATTTTAGAAAACCATTACTAATTTAGCTCTGTGAGTTGTTTTTTTAATGTTAATATTTTTCTTAGAAATATAAAGCCTAATAATTTTATTTGTTGTATGATGGAATACAAGAGCTTCTCAATAAGGACAGACAAATTATATGGAGGAATCTGGTTTTTAAGAGGAAGAATAAGGTTTTTAGATGATGATAGACATATTTGATCAGATTAACCTCTGCTAAGATGTGCTGAACAAGTCAGTGACTCTCAGAACACTGGGATAAAGGGTTTTCTTCTCATCTCATGACTGGATAACAGATAAAGTACCTTGTTCCATGCTACTGTCCCAAGTACTTGAGATTCAAACCTAAAAATCTAAATTATAAACACCACATATTTCATGATCACTGTTCTGAAATTTCTCTCAAATGCAAGTCTTCTCAAATAGATTTCTTATAAGATGACTTATAAGTATGGCTAGACTGACTAAATTACGCTGAGGTGTTCAAATAGGATTGCAACATTCCATGATTTCCTGTTATTTTTATAACATTGCTTCACAATCTTCCTTTCAACATTGATCACAGCCAAAGAATAGGAAAACAACCATTCAAAATAGGACTTTTAAAAGAAAAAGTTAACATTATTCCATTATCAGGAACTTTAGCAGGAAGTACTTTAACTTTTCCTCAGGTATTTTTCAGCTCCCTCGCACAAGTTTACATGTCCTCTAAAGAGCAATCTTGAAGGGCAAAAATCCATCTCTTTACTGTATGTCAAAGCACTCAGTAAATGTTATCTTGAAAAGCCTCCAACACTATTTTCTAAACATGTCTTTAGCAGATTCATGATATAATGACGTATTTTCAGAATACTTGAAATTCATAACTTATATTCTACTTCACTGACTTGTTCTGCTTTTATGCCAAGTTTTTATTTTTCCCCTGTGAACAATTTCATTAGAGCTTTACTACAGGGTTTCAAGGGTAAGTTTGTTTTTTCATTTGTTTGTTTTGTTTTTTTGCTATCCTTAATTACATTTTTTTTTTTCCTAATACAGATGGTAAGCCTTTGGACTTCTTTACTGTAATAGCATAGTACTGACTTATGTTTAACTTGTTCTTCCATGAGTTTTCTGCAAATGCTGAGCGAGTGCCTACAGGCACTTGGTCATGCAGCATTCACAGGGAGCTTCCCACACCATGCTGTCCCCCAGACATTTCCCTCACTAGGCATAGACTGTTTTGCCCCATTGGCAGCTGAATCCTGTCTCTGCTCAGCAGTCCTGTAGTGTCTCCTCCTATATCTTTCTCTTTTTCTTCTCCTCTATGTAGTTTTTCCTGTGTTAATATCATAAGTCAAGAGAAATATAGGTATACTGAATGTCAGCACAGTAGAATAATTAGGGTCTGTTATTATGCTGCACCTTGCAAAGTACCCCAAAGGTGTGATTGTGTCTTTCTAGATGACTGGAATTTATAATTCCATTTGGTCTATATATTTGTCTGACAGCGAAAAGAAGAAAGCAAGAACTGGTTGATGTGTGCTGTCAGATCATCGGTGCTGTATATCAGCAATTTCAACATTTCCTTCGGCTTCCTACTATACCCATGGAAAATTATGTGACAGAAGAATGACAGAAGATGCACTTTTGGGTGACTGTAGGGAGCACTGCAGTTTGGAGATTCTGAAGGACTCAACTTCTTAGAGTATAATCTTCCCAGACCGTGTTCCTTTGGTTTTATAACCTGGCTTAACTTGCTAAACTAATAAAATACACTATGTGAAGATTATGCCTGCAAATCAGATGTGATTATAATTAATAATCCTCTCATTTTAAAGAGCATTTTAAGAACTTTGAACTGCCAGTATTTAAATTAGTTCAGTTACACTCTGTAAAGCTCCATAAAATTTACAGCTTTATAAGACTAGCTTGGAGGGTTGATAGCACTGACAGCTCTTCACAGTTTGATAGACATTCTAAAGATGTTAAGTAAAAAAATAAAAATAAAATTAATCTAACGTAATAGAAACAAGACCTTGTATTTCCTTAAATGTTTCAGGAAAATTTATAGAAGTCAGAAAAAAAGTCCTCTCTTCTTCTCACTTTCTCATTATATAGGAACACTTTAGTTTAAATTAAGGTAGAGAACAGAGAAAATGTAACATTTTTAAAGTAACTGATTGAAAACAAATCATCCAGAAAAGGAAAAAGAGGATATGGTCTATGGAAAAAAGAATGTGAGCAGGAATCATTACTGTGTATGAGAGATAGGAGAAAAATGAAATAAGATTTAGAGCAATGGCTCCCAACTTTCAAATGAATCTAGTTATTTCTCTCCAAGGCTTTGGAAGAAGAAAAGTGAAAGACTTTCTCAGTATTGGCAATTTCAAAAGTTATGACTTAGGTCCATGTATGACATAGAATCCACAGACATGTATTGTTTTTCATTTAAATTGTACAGCTAAGGGAATTTTTATTCTCAAGGCGGCTTTTCAGTCTTCAGAATGTCCTTGACATATTTCACCTCAGTCATGGTACTAAAATTTGATCTTTTTAATGAAAGCTAAGATTCTTACAGAATATGAAGACCTCATGTGTTGCATGCAAAAACATAAAATATCCTTATAAAATGCCAGAGAGATGCTAGCACTGCATCTTGTTAATCCTTGTTTAATACCTATGAGTGCTGAAATTCCTCAAAATTATTAAGAAGCTATATTAAGAAAAAGGAAAAATGGATATCATACTTTGTTTGGACTTCACTATGGATCCTCACATCAAAGTTCCTTCTGTGTAATATATCCATTGACTATTATATGGTAGTTTGGTTACTACAACATCCTTGACAAATGAAATCTTCCCAAGTTCCCTACCAGAACACTGCTGGAAAAAACATTTTCTTATTCTGTTAACATAAGCAATCTTTCTGAATCCCCCTATCGGTTCCCAGTTTTCTTCTACAATTAACTATTGATTCTTCTTAACAAGTATTACAGTTGATTCTTCATCATTTATGCTAACTGATTTTTTTTTTCCCTGTGATAAATTTTAATATACATCAAAATTATTCTGTGGAAGGCTAATTGTCATTATAATCCAAGAAGTTCCACAGGCTGAAAATGAAAGGCATAAATATGAAAAATTTATCCAACATAGGGTTAAACTCCTGAACTGAACGTTGGAAGGAGCTTGCATGAATGGATATAATGACTATGTTAAAAGAACTCTGCACTCTCTTGACTTGGGCGGAGCACATTGGTTTGTTTAGACTAAAGAAAATGGATATTGCTGAATAAAATAATAGTGACAGGCCCTGGGTCAGCTCCTACTGGTGAAATTAGAGATTTCTTCAATGTCTAGAAATAGCATCACATAAATTCTGCCAGATATCATGGTTCTGGGCTGATATTTGTAGGTTTGGCAAGGTATGTTAGATGGATTAAAGTTTATAGATAAACATTTCTCACAGCTAAGCCCCAGATGTTTTTTTCAAATCCAGAAATGTAGACAGAAACCACACAAATTCATACCAGTAATCATACTAAGCAAATTTTTCCTTCAAAGAAGAACACTTATTTGTCCCAATTCAATGGTAATCAGTGTTATACTCTTTAAAAAGAGGCTTGAAAGCCCCTTGGACTAGGAGCTGTATTATTTGCATGTGCAATGACATAAATACTGTCAATTTCCCAAGTATGGAGAAATCAACTGTAAAAGAAGTTTCATCACATGTATAGACTGAAGACATTTAAAATGATGTGCTTATAAGCCTTAAGTACAAAGTTATATGACAGTATAGTATGAACCAAGATTGAGTACAGATGAAATCACAGTCATTGAGTATTTTCCTCTCACTTCTGTATTGATAATCTTGTTAAGGTACAGCAATGTTAAAACTATCACTTAGACTAAATTAGTCTTACAAGATCCCTCTGTAGTCAATGAAGTGAATCACTTTTCAGTGCAGTTTATTCCATCAAAAGACATCTGTCTAAGATGAGTAGTGGATGAATCTCCTTATAAGAGTATTTATATATTTTCACTGATCATAGAAGAGCCTAAATTACTAACAAAACCCAGATATTAACTTTTAGCTGGTTAAAGTCAGGTTGTAATAATCCCACAGTCAATCCTGGAGCTCTCTAAACCTGTCTATCTCATCTAGGATGCATAACTTGGTTTACAATTTACTACCTCACAGTCTGCCCTACACAAATAAAGTCTGTTTCTTCTTGAATTTTTGCTTTACTTCAGTTTTCCGGATAGACCAACTATCCTTACTACACTAACAAGACATGAAAAACTTCACACTAAGCTCCAAGTTACAACTATTGGGAAGGCTTGTACTCTTGGCCTTTCTAACATGAGAAATTGCTGAAGTCTTTCTATTTTATCTTTGTTAAACAGAGAGATATGAAAGTGGGGCCAAAAGTTTTTGTGTTACTATGATCTTTCACTCTAGTGTGGTTGATGTTCCTCTAGTGAAGCAGAGAAAGATGATGTGAAATCTGCAACATGCTCATGTAGGAATTGTTAATGCAGCTGAACACTCTTCAGAGTCAAGTACAGAGGGGCCAGAGCACCAAAATGGGTATGAGCCTTGGGGCTGGCAAAGGTTTTTTAGATGTTTGAAATTTATTCATGACTTACGCCCAATTCGCCTCTCCAAGATAGTCTTTGATATCTATACAGAAGTGAATTAATAACATAGGATTCTAATCACTGAGGTCATTTATCCTTTGTATAGATATTTATATCTGAAAAATGCTTGAGGGAAAATTGGAGTGAAGAGAAAAGGAAATGGCAGATAGTTGTACAGACTCTACGAATGCAAAGTAGATTTGTTTTACCTTGGGAAAGCAGACCAAAAGAAATTATTTTATTTTTCCACTGAAGATTTAGTGAATAAAAAGTTAGGAATATCTGAATGATCTTACAAGTTTAAGTATTTGAAAAGGGCAACTGCATTTGAAGAAACTGAGATATTCTTCATATAAAATGTATCTTTGAGGAAATATATATTGATAGTAATACAAACAGAGAGGACAAAAATCACCCTTTCCAACGATTCTAATTATTCATTTTATTGTTTCATCAGAATTATTGCCTAAAAGCAAAAGAGGATATCAGTAAGTCATAGAATAATAAAATCAAAGAAAATCTGGGTTGGAAGGTAGAAAGGAATCAGTATAGTTAAGTGATTCAGAGATAAAATGGTAAACATATTGAGAATTTATGAGAATAATGAGGTGACAAAGCAATGAGATTTCAAATGTCAGCCTTCAAGTATGAGCTGTACTCACTCTATTAATCATCTGTAATGAACTAAAATATTTCAAGCAGAGATGTAGTCTTTTTGTAATATATTGGAGGGAACTACTGGATGACAATGATTACTACATTATTAGAAATATGCTGAAAGTTTTGGAAGTTTATTATACATTTCTTTAATATTCTCATGGACATTGTTGACTTCCATCTACTGTGTTTGATTACTCACTACATTAGGAACAGCACCCAGAATGAAAAAAAAACAATGGAGAGGGACATACTAACTAAACTTACTCCATGGCAATCCATGTGGAATATAAAGAAAAAAAAAAAAAATTGAAGAGAATTTTGTTTGAAACTGCCTGCTAGAAATCTTTGGTCATTTCCTATAACAAAGGAAACAAAATAAATGCTTTATTTCTCAGAAAAGAGGAAAACCAGAAAAACTCAATCAGGATAGTAACTTCTAGACTGCTAAAATTTCAGCATTTTTTCCCACCATGTAGAATTGCACATCTAATGGCTAAATTAGTTTTTGCTACATTAAAATATTATGCAAGTATAAATAGTATTAAAAATTTAAAATCCTATGACATTTATTGCTTTAGCATTTATGGTAGCTATAATCTGACTTCCCTGTAAAATCCCCATATATGGCCTGGAAAAACAAAGCAAATAAAATGGATACCTCTTTATTTTAAAATATAAACACTAGATAGGAAAAGTGTCAATTTATAATAGTAACCCAAGAGCAATCTCAAATCATGTCAACTATCCTATTCAAGTCAGTAAGTATCACCATTGATAATAATGTTCTGCTTTTCAACTTACTTTCTTTTAAAATATATTTTATGGATATAATGTGCACAAAACAACTGTAATTCTTCACAAAAATGCTTATATAATAGCTCACTGCACTAAAATGATCTCAGAAACAAACTCCAAGTTGTTTTTTAAAAGATTATTTCCTTTAGCTGTGGTTTTCTTTGCAGTTTCATTTTGCAAAAGATTATTGTAATTCTTGAGTTTCTTGCAAGGTTAGGGTTTTTTGTTTTGTTTTGTTTTTATCTCCCCCCTTTTCTACAGAAAGTACACTTGAGTAATTTTAATCATTCTGTTAGATTATACTCTTTGTATAGATTAATGCCTTAGAAGTACAGAGAGATAGGTTTGGTGTACAAGATGGGGCAAAAACAAGCACAGCAAAGTAGTGCTTGTCCCAATATTTGACAGTGCTTAATATAAACCCTAAACTCTTCCTAACATCTTCACTGTTGCTCAGAACGGAAGGAGTTTGCAAATTCTTCTGCCTTGAAATAGAAATTACACAAAGTGTCACAAAAATACATAAATCATATCTCTCTATGAGGTAAATAATTTTTGAAAGCTATAATAAGTATAAATCTCATATTAAGAATAATTTAAAATTTTCCTATCATCGGGAACTGGAAATGTTTTGAAACATCTAATTAACCTGTCCTCTTACTTTGCTGTGTAATCAGCAATGTAACCTAGAACCAATGCCAATCATTTTCCTAATGGCTAGAACATCTCAAGTTAAATTCTAAAAACCAAATCCTTTGTCTTGAAAATATCCACCTCAAGGATCTATTTAACTTTTTTCTACAACCATGTGGTAACTTTGAGTCCAAAGTTATGGATTAACCCTAGTCAGCAACTAAACTCCACACAGTCATTTGTTCACTGTCCCCAGAGAGGGATGGAGGAGAGAATCAGAATGGTAAAAGTGAAAAAACTCATGGGTTGAGATAGAGTTTAATAAGTAGAGCAAAATCTGTGCACACAAGCAAAATAAAACAAGGAATTCATTCACTACTTCCCATAGGCAGGCAGATATTCAGCCACCTCCAGGAAAGCAGGGCTTCATCACGCTTAACAATTACTTGGCAAGACAAATATCACCACTCCAAATGTCCTTCCTTCTGTCTTCTTCCTCCATCATTATATGCTGAGCATGACTTCATGTGTTCTTGGTCAGTTGGGGTCAGCTGTCCCAGCTGTGTCTCCTCACAATTTCTTGTACATTTCTAGCCTACTCGCTGGTGGGGTGGTGTGAGGAGCAGAAAAGGCCTTTGTGAAAGCACGGCTCAGCAATAATGAAGACTTCCCTGTGTTATCAACACTGTTTTCAGCACAAATCCAAAACTTAGCCCCGTACTAGCTATGCAAATTAACTCTATCCCAGCTAAAACCAACACAAACCTTGATATTAGGATTTAAGAAAATAAGAGTGAATCATCTTCTGCACCTGTTATCAGTTAGAGGAAGGAAAAAAAAAAGGAAAAAAAAAAGGAGCAGACCGTTTCCTTCAAACAGTTTAATTTAGATGAGATGACTCCCATTCATGATTAGCACCTCAGTCATATAACTCAATATTCATAATTTTTATAAAAGGAAGAGAATAACTCTTTCTTTCTAATATCAATTTCAAAGTGAGACAATGAATATGATTTCTCAATACATTTGTTAAAAAGCCTCTCATTTGTTAAAAAGAAATACAAATACTTGCTTACCTTCTTCCAAAATGGAACAACGTGGCAAAATTTTTAGAGCATCTATTAACCTGAAGCTTTATCTATGAACGTTTTTTCCAAGTGACACAACACAGATTCATCTTAAGGACAAGAAATACAATATTACATTACAATCAAGCCTGTAAAGATTGAAGTTTGTATTTCTGAATAACATTAAAATAAAGTAAAAGATAAAGTGAGAAGAAAATCTAGGGTTCTCAAACTGCAAATAGAACTTCCCAATTCATGGTCTGTATTTCCAAATTCTATACAAATATATTACATCTCAGTTACTAGATCATTAAAACACTACCAGCTTTTCAAAATGTCAGTTCTGAAACCTGCAGACAATAGCACTTTTAACAGATGTCAAGGCTAGATTTTTCTTGCAAGAATACAAAGCTTTAGCTTTTTTACACTGAGACATACATCTTTATCAAAATTGTATTTATAATGAAATTTCTCAGTTTAATGAACATTTTCACCCCCATCCAAAACAAAAAACAAAAAAACAAAAAAAAAGAAGAAAAATCTTACTCAGCTCAAAGGTAACTTAAATACCTCACATAAATAAAGACTGGTTTGACTTAAATATAATGGGATGTAAATAGGACGGACTCACCATTAACTTGATGACTCTTCAATGTACAGAAGGTTTTGTACTAATTTTTAAGTATATAAAAAAGGGAAACAGAAGAAGTAAGCACAAAGCAAATTTTGAGGGGTGGGGAAGATTTTTCACCCAGCAAACTTTTTAGTTTTCTTTTCTTTTTGATTAACATGATGCATATGACCATGCAGGTCAAAACAATGTTTTAGTGAGAACCCAGAAAGCCCTAAGGAAACTCTTCCAGTTTTGCAACAAACCTTTATCACAGTGAGTCTTACTATTATTGTTTGTGAATATCTGGAGTCTCTTTCCATAGGTGTAAGAATGGAGTAACATCAAGAAATTGAGATTATTTAATTGAGATTCTCAAACCTAACCATATCTTCTCTTTTTTTGAGGCAATTTTACTATCTGCCTAACCTCTCTTGTCCATGTCTTTATTCAATTACCACCACACAGGCACCTTGTCTCAGTTCCTGCAATCCAACTCTCTTCCCTCCAGCACCCTTCTCCTCCAGTCTGATGGCATTTCATGCAATTTTTTCAAGTCCAGCCTTCCAAAAATCTTCTACTCTAGAAAATAACTTAATGCTTGGATCTTTCTCTTTTCCTCAGGTCCTAAAATACATGTCAAGTATGTATTAATTACAGATATTAATTCAAATATTAACAGTCATAAGGTTAAGAATAAAGATAGAAGTAAACTTATAACTGCAGAGAAGGTATTTGTTTAAATTATTTTAATAACAATGAAGAAAACAGTTTCCATGAAAAAAAATCCCCAGAGAGTATATAAATGATCACATTGTTGTTGTTTGTTAATGTGCTAATGACTCCAGTACTGAAAAAATAAGTAAACTTCACTCAAAAGATTTTGACCAGCTTAGTTCTATCCTAAATAATCTCACTGTCAGTCTAATTCAGCTATTACAATTGCTTTGGAAAACAAAGGAATATCAGGAGAACACTTAGGATTAGTTTTCTGCAAAGGCATCTTGAAATCAACACCATTTTTTACAACAAAATTCTGCAGAAGCATGAATAACAACTGTTCACTCTTATTATTATTAGCAAGTAGTGGATGACTAGAGATAGTGTGTGTTTTCTTCAGTCAAATAGGAAAGAGGTCATTTTTCAAATTCCCTTAAGCTTTGCATCAGTAAAATTAAAGCCGGAATCAAACGTAATGTATTAAAAACATGCAAAGGCACGTTTGCCTGAGTCACATTCAGCTGAGCATGAAAACAGCAGGTTAAAACACTACTAAATATTGGCCCACTACATTTTTAGCCCTTTTAACTTATGTTAATTGAATGGGTTTATCAGTAACATCTTGATGCTCTCGCTCACCTGGCTTCCATGTTACCACTCAAACCACAGTTACACATGAAGTTTTTAAAGAACTTTTTTCTCTGCCTGTCAGTACTATTCCTCTTGTTCATCCTATGTGTCAGATCTTGGCTCTGTCTGCATTTTGTTTCCTTGATTGAGTCCTATTTCCCCAAACTCAGTCTCAGGCTTAGTTTTTGACTACCTTTCACACAGGTCTATGTCTTATTTTTTTACTATGTCACACTGGACATTTCAGATCTAAAGCATTGTAAATAAATTTGATCTATTTGGGAAAAAAAAAAAAAGAAAAAAGAAAAAAAGAGACAAACTTTTCAGCTTCTAACATTTTTAACAGAAGTACAGAACAATTAGGAGCAGTCTTGGAGGAGTAACTCATGTAATAACCTGTCAAGTTCTTTATCTTCTATGTACTGTTTTATGCATCTTCTAAGGTCTACAACTTCCCTAGGCACCCAGGTTATATACCACTTCTGAAGAATTTTTATCGCAGTTTAAAAAAGTGGATTTCAAATTTATTCTTATCACAGAATCACACAGAATGACAGAGTGTTAGGCATTGGAAGGGACCTTGAAAGATCATCTAGTCCAATCCTCCTGCCGTATATTTTGGTATTGACAGTGACTGAAACTTCTTGTTACTTCCAGGTGGATTTTCCTCTATATCAGTTTAAGTCCACTATGTTGGATAAGTACCTACTCCATAGTAAGATGTTATGATGAGGGATGACTACATATATGTCTTTCAGGCTCCTTCTTGTTGCATTTCAGGAAGATACAAAAATCTTAGTTTGTAGGTTGTTTTGGGGGTTTGTTTTTGTTTTTTGGGGGTTTTTTTTACCATTATTTCATGGATGAGTGCCTTTTTAGTTGTTTAAAGTGTTAACTTCAACTGTTAATTTTGAAACATCTCTGCCCAGTTGGATTCTAACATTATATGTTAAACATGATAAAGTAACCTTGTAACCCATAGTAATGCAGTATTGCCACTGTTAGCAATGGGTCACAGGCTTTATACTTTTTTTATGCTTCAAGAGTGAGGCTTACAGGTTTATCTGTCCAAACTTTTTCCACTTGCATGGATATTTCTTTTTTAAAAATTTTATCAGTTTTATTTAGTTTTCTTCTGAAAAGGGAGTTGTACCTAATTTGTTTTACTTTGCTTGTCTTTGCATGATACAACCTATTTTTATGCAGACAGTAGTAATAAGTGTTACTACTAAAAGGAGTGAGAAGATTGTAGATTGTGTAGAACAAGTTATTTACAACTCTAATAATGATACAGTGTAGAGAAATACAGTCCTGGTGCAATAACAGAAGCCTTGAGATGTGGAGATGCAGGATGGATACAGAGGAGTACAGGCAAGGGATGATAAAAGATGGGGGAGAGGCTGATCACTGGAGGCCCCACAGCTATAAACAACTGCAGAGAGCAATGCTCAGTAACACAGCTAAAATGCACCATATATACTACATGTGGAAATGCAGACCAATGAAGAAAGAGCAAAATGTAAAAATGTGTCAGCAAACATATAAAAATAGCCTCAACTGAGTTAAGAGACAAGAGAAAAAAAGTGAAACACAAAGGAGAGGAGGAAGGAGAAAACACTAACATCAACATCATGCACTTCACAGAGAGAAAATCACATTTCTATACACTCATCAGACTGAAGCCGTTAACCAGAGAGCTACACCAGAAAAATAGACCTACCAAAGGGACATTGAATACCATATGACATGATACTCAGCAGTAAAATCTCAGGGAAAGATGAAGAAAGGGCTAGGGGGACATTAAAAGTGAAGGTGTTTGTCTTCCTAAGTAACCATTAGGCATGATGGAGCCTTGCTTTCCTGGAGAACGCTGAACACCTGCCTGCTCATGGGAAGCAGTAAATGAATTTTTATTGTTATTATTTTTATTTTTTTAGATTGCTTGCATGTGCAGCTTTTGCTTTACCTATTAAACTGGTTTTATTTCAACCCACAAGTTTTCTTACTTTTATCCTTCTAAATCTTTCCCTCACCCCCCTGTGGGGAGAATGAGCGAGCAGCTCTGTGGGCCTGAGCTGCCTACTGGGGTTGACCTACAATATTAATACCATTTTAAACATGGGAATGTTTTATGCAAGGAGAATTTAAAGTAATAATAATAAAAAAGAATTTAGGAGTCTGTCTAAATACCAACCTCTGTTAGATTTTTCTAATACAGTGAGGTGCTCTGATGAAAATCAGTCTAGCATAACCAGAAAAATTCAGTGAACCTAAAATGTATAAAATATTTGTACTCTACAGTACACATAATTTCCTCTCAGACCACATACCGTATGACAGTACATGCAGAATGCTTCGTAAAAACCAATTCAGAACTTCATTTTAATAATATCACTGTGAGCTGGTACATCCTGATCATGGAACAAATACATAGATAAGAATTTAAACTGAGGATTTATAAATTATGTTTATATATAGGTACCTAGGCTGAAGTTGGTCACGGTGTTTAAATAAAGGGATTTCTTGCTATGGCTTATTTGAAATTGTGTAATGAAAATCTGGTTTTGGAAACATTACATTTTTGTTGACATTTGGAATTGGAGCCCATCTTTATTTCACTCTAGTGCTGTGACTACATGGTGGTAGTGCATGAACCTGGCCTGTTCATGAGTCACAGTCATTTCTACATTGCCTGCAAATGACGAATGAAATTCTTAGAAGATGGTGGTAGTGAAGTAATAAATATTTATCAACTGTTTTTTTTTTTTCTATCAATCAGAAAAAACACCCAAAATTTCCACAATAACTTGGAAAACAAAAAATACATAATTGAAAATAAATCATGGTCATAAAATAATTTTTTGGAGATTCTTTGTCACAACTTTATATTTGAAATATACAGTGACAAGGACTTAGTAGGCTGGAATTCTCCATAAATTTTTTTAAAAATAGGTTCATCCTGCCTCATATGATTTTTTTTTTTTTTTTTTAACCATGATAAGACCATTTAAAGAAAGGAAGGCTGAAGGATCAATTAATACGATAAGAGAGAACACTGAGCTCAGTCAAAAAGATCTCAATTTAGGTAAGGAAACTAAAGAGGAGTTTCACCATGTCTAGCAAGAAGAGAGCAGGTAGGGATAACTAGCTAGTAAAAATAAGTGAAGTGAGCGGAATCTCTCTTTGCACAGAAAGGATGAACTGAATAAGAGACCTTTCCCAGTAATCTGAGTTATTTTATACTTTCCCTTCTCAGTGAGAAAAATAAGGGTATTTTCAGAAATTTGGTACAAGGCCTATATATTGCTGTGTACATTTTTCCATGGCCTATATGTGTCATGTGAAGAAACATAAAGAAAAAAACAACCAACCAACCAAAAAACTTAGAAAGTTCACAACTTCAATAAGGTCTGAGGAAACTTGTGAGGATCCTAATAAGTGACTGAAGCAAATGCTTGGGACAGGTTACTGGACCAGTAGCTCTGTCTTGCAGGGGGACACAAGATACTGCCATTATGGAGAGGAAATGTTAACACACTCCAGAACCCAAAAGTAAAATCATAGAATCATAGGATAATTTGAGTTGGAAGTGACCTTTAAAGGTCACATAGTCCAACCCCCCTGCAATGAGCAGCGACATCATCAACTAGATCAGGTTGCTCAGAGCCCCATTCAGCCTGACCTTGAATGTTTCCAGGGATGGGGCATCTACCATGCCAATGTTGTGGGCACTTTGTGACTGGATTCCCTGGAAGAAATCATTGATGTTTAACAGCAGTCATTCAGCCAGCATCTGCCACAGGTGACAGAAAAATATTTCCACCAGTCAGTGTTATATTCATATGCTAGGATAGATCAGCTTGTAAAGTAATTTCCACCTACATATGGGAAAAGCTACTTTCAAATGCAGCACTGAAACCCAGCACTAAACAGCTCTCATCTCAACACCTTTCACTCTGGCACATTCTAGCATGCTCTTTTTTTTTTTTTTTCTTCTTTTTTTTTTCTTTTTTTCCCTCCCAAATGTATCTCTCTTCATTGTCAGGTGAGCTCCCTTAGCAACCTTCCACTGCCAACAGCACTTTCTAAAGAGCAGTTTCTAACCTTTCCTCACAGGATATTTTTTGCACACCATAAATTTTACTGGCAAAGCATAAAGAAACTTTCTATTTTAAATACAGAATTATGAAGCATCTTTTACCTCTTTCTTTATGTCTTAGCACTCTTCAGAACTAGTACTATGTGAAGTGAATACTAGTCACATCCACACTGTATACTGCTTAATGTGAATCTTCCTTGATATTAATATAATAATATTAA
>NW_010329449.1:59853-60515 GCF_000700745.2 Antrostomus carolinensis | reverse complement strand
TTGCCCTTGTTAAAACTCATACAGTTGGTGAGAATATTAATTTATGTGATCATTTTCAATGGTTGAGAACACTGGGGTCTCAATTTTAAATCATCAGTTCTAAAGGCCCCCTTTAAGGAGCATGATGGCTGAAAATGATTTAACAACACATATAACCCCCTGGTTACTGATTTTCTCATGCATATCATTCTCATAGATATGGAAACTAAGCACACAATCTCAGGTGGCCTTTGGGGCTGAATATCCTCAAGCTACCCGTGCCCTCCCTAACATACTAGCAGGCTGGGAATGATGCTGAACATTCCCCACTTTTCTGCATTTTCCAAGCAAACTTGGAAAAAAAACAAAACAAAAACGTTTGGTGCCCTTGCAGCCCCAAGTGCTGAACTTGTCTTTTTGAAATGCTATGTCAACAGCTCTTCACTAGCAGGCCCATTATTTTTATTGGCTTCGGCTCTCTGGCTAGTGTTGACAGGTTAATTTACAGTAACAGTGAGAGTCACCTTTACTCCCTATACCAGAAAGCACAACCCGCTCCATACTTGAATGCCATACTCTTGAGAACAGGAATGTTGGAGGGCAAGCGAGTGGATGCTGCCTCATAGCCTTGTGCTGGCACTTGGGGACTCACACAAAAGAATGCTCTTTTGGTGAAATAATTT
>NW_010329449.1:10379-59811 GCF_000700745.2 Antrostomus carolinensis | reverse complement strand
AGGAATGGTTGCAATTATTTCTTACCGTGCTTGTTAGAGAGGACATATGGGAAGATTAGCCTCAAGAATGTCACTCTTGGACATGGTCTTCCCATGAGGATTACACCACAGGTTTTTTTATTTTCTTTTATTTTTCCCTCTTTTCAATACACCAAAGTTCACTGTGAGAAATTTCCCTTGGTAACATGTGTACAGATACTACTAAGCAGATCTCAGAAAATGTTTTGTTGGGGTGTACTTAAGGAACTTGTTCCCTTTTTGCCCTCTCTCCTCTCCTCTCCTCTCCTCTCCTCTCCTCTCCTCTCCTTCTTTTCTGGTCTTGTCTTGTCTCGTCTCGCCTTCCTAAGAGAGTTTTCCTAAGAAATCAATCCTAGCATGGGGAGGGAAGTTTTAGGCTCAGAGAAAGGCTTTTTCTCTGGTTTTAAAGCCATAATGCTGCAATATAAAGTCTCAGGCTAGGCTGACACAATACAGATGGCGAAGAAGCCATGAGAAAGCTGATGAAGAGGACATACATTGAAGAAGTAGGAGGAATTATGAGCCCTTAAGGGAGAGGGATAAGTGCTGCCAAAAGGCAAATTATGACAGCCAGAGTGCAGATTGACAGGCCTTGCATCACAGGAAAACTGAAAAAATTATAGTGTGTCTCTATAGGACAGCCATATAAAGCAAGTGAATGAATGGGGTTTTAATCCTAGAAATATCAGATATCAGAAGTTTTGGATTCTTGCAGTTCCCCATATAAATTGATCATGTTCTGGCACTGCTTACCCAGAACAAGGAAGCACCAAAGCTGGATCAAATACAAGGACTTTCTCTTCTTTTGGCATTGGCAGTCATTGTGCCACCAAACTTACAGCCCTCAGACTCAGGTGTTCTGTTTTGGCTACATGGCCATCATAGATTCAGAAGAAGTGTCTCTGGGATTGTGACCATATTGGAGGTTGGGGTGGCTACACTCTGCTCAGGTGGTCCTCTGAGTTCACAGTTCGGCTCTTTTTCTAGGCTAGCCTTCACTCTTGCATTTACTCACTCCAGCCATAGCGAGTAAAACTGTTGAAACAATTCATGTATTTAGTCTGCAAATCCCTCAGTAAAAGCTTTTTGAAAAGCTTTGGGATCTTGCTGCAGCACAAATTTCACGTCTTTGTGTTTAAAACTGCTCTGTCACCAATCTGTTCTCATCAGCCAGCTTTTTGAAAGTCTTCATGGCACCTCTCCATCCTGCTGGCTCAGCTGTAGCTCAAGATCTCAGAAACTGTCAGAAGTTCCCACCAGCTTGGAGAGCCACAGAGCAAACCAGGGAGAAAGAAGATGGGAGGAAGGAGTGTGAAATCATTCAGAGATAGATTAGATTAGAAAAAGTGAATCTTAGTTTTCTCTATTTTCATACACATATTTCTAAGCATGCACATATGCATACATGCAGAGTCACAAAGGAGAGCCACTGAAACATGTCCCTTCTCAGGCATTGAAACAATCACTTCTACAACACACTTGTTCAGGATACATATATTTAGTTTATAAAAAAAGATTGTTTTGGTGATTAGGATGCCAGGTGAGGCTTGAGGAAGCTGTGTTCAGCTAACATGATACAACACTTATTTCCTCTTTTAGTTAATATTGTATAACTGTCAGATCTCCTGGGGTAATTGCAGGGAGAGTGAACTATTCAAATTTTAAAGCAATGATGACCAGGAAAAAACTATATGCAGACAATTTCCTTTTCTTATTATTTGCCATGCATGTTGCCGTTTTCAGAGGTTCCACTGAAAATCAGGACTTCATTCTATCTAAAGGTGAGAATAAACACAGCAAAACAGAGTTTATCAAAATAAGTATTACAGAATTCAGCTACTTCCCTTTGCTGTGTCTGAAAAACAAGTAATCAGATTTTCTCCAGATCATTACTCTATTAGTAAGCCCTATATAAATCATATAGTAGTCTCCACCTGCAGTAGCTTTTAGCATCAAGTTTAGCTTGCCAGTACCTTGCCAGTTATACCTGAAAAGTTAAAGAACAGCTTATAGAATTGCTTTTCTTTCCATATTGAAGATAGTTTGTGCTTTTAAAGTTCAAAACATCACTGGCTTTTACACAGTGTCTATGGGTTTCATAGAAGTACTGTGGGTCAGGTGAGATCCTTGTATTAGCTAAGCATCTTCAGTGCCTCAGTTGTATGGGGATGAATGGAGAACAGCTAATTGCAATAGTTTCATGAACCTTCTCATTGAAAATAAGGCTGCTTTAATATAGTTTAACATAGGCACTGGGAAGCTGAGGGCCACATTAAGCCATGTCACTTAAGAAAGTAATAAGTGGGAATTTAGAAGAAGGCAGCAAAACTTTGTTGTTTTGTGGTAGCGTCATGAAGAAAAGAAGGCTGGGAATAATGGTGTGTCATGTATAAAAGCTGCTGCAGAGCCTACCTGGGCTTGTGAAGGTGGAGGGCTCCTTTGCTGCCCTATATCACACTGTAGCTCTGGCCGGGGGAGCCTCTCTGTTTCTGCGGCCAGCGGACAGAGACATTCCCACAGTCTCCTTTGCTCTGCTGTAACTCAATCACTGTGTGACAGCAACAGTCAAGGGCAGAAACAGAGACACTGAATCAGAAAACCCCTTCTCCTTTCAAGCACAGTCTTTTTTCTACACCCTCTATCTTGCTCACAGCACAGCCGAAAGAATGCCAGAGAGGTGGAGATAAACATACAAGCACACCAGCACGGGAAGATGCTCCCTACTGTTGAGATGATATATACTGAGGGTAAAGGCAATAACTGAGCTGTCTTATGCAAGGCACTAGCCATTATAGTTTCAAGATGAACAATTCCAGCAATTACTCCACATTTGTGGTTGAAGACTCACTGTGGCAAAGGGTGTAATAAAAATAGACAAGCATTGTCTGCTCTTAAAACAAGATCTGTTGCTGTCCCCACTGTTATCGCTGCTTCCATGTGAGAGGCAGGAGGGACAGTAGTTGTGGTTCAAGCAGGGCAGCCCATCATGCTGCTTCTGGGATGTCCCCAGTCTGCCGTGGAACCAATCACCCCATCATAGATGGCTGTAGGAGAGTGACTGGTTTGACAGCAGCCCAGGGAAGTCCTGATAGCCCCTCTGGCAGCAGCATCCATCTCCAGCCTCACAGAGAGGGCTCCAGCCTGGTTGAGTCCTCTTAGGGCTGCCAGCCGTGTTTGCAAGGGGTTTAGCAGCTGCCTTGCGATGGGAATGTGCTGGTGGTGGGAGACTCCCATTTGAGCAAAGTGCATTGGGCCCAAACATTTTTGTTGCTGATCTCATGATCAGCCTTGGGTTGAAGGGCAAAGACATTTACCATCCCGTCATTCTGACACACATTCAAATGTTAAAGTTCAAAGTCAGACCAGAAACTGAAAATTAAACCCTGGTCTCCCCATGTTCAAGGCCATACCCCCCTCATGCTGTTATCCAGAAGAGAGGAGTGGTAGGTTGGGTACTGCTGGACTTAAATTATTTCCATGAGCTGAAAAATGGACTTTGTAGCCAAGTCCCCAGTTTAGCAATCTGTAACATTTGTGACAGATTTTTAAAGTGAATATCTCTGCCTAGTGGCTTCCAAGCAGCAGAATTGTTACACACTTTGCCTTGCACTTCATCATCTTTTCAGACCCACAAAGGCATCCCTGGTTCACACCATGCTGGCATGTGTAGCTGTTGAAGAGTGACAAAATGACAAAGTGATCAAAATCCCTGGTTTGGATTATGGCTGGGGCTCTTCCATAGCAGCGGTTTCATCTGCAGCCAAGGTGAGAGCCATAGTTCTGTTATATGGGCAGGTTGGAAATTATTCTGGCAGTCTTATAGTACCTGCTCAGGAGTCTCACGTTCCCTCAATCAAGAAGCTGAAAGAACCAAAAGAAAGTTTTAAATCAGCCAGAGACCTGGTGTTACTCACTTCCCTTCTCAGTAATGCTGTGGCACGTGTCAGGAGCTCCCTGGTTCCAGTTTCAGTAATCCTTTCAGTATCCTTGTTTTTACTGTTGGTGGAAAAGAGCTTGCTCCAGTCTCCTGCACCACCCTTCCACCTCTGTGACACCCCTGTCGTGCCTCGGGCAGCAAGGGAGGGCGTCACGGTTCTGCTTGCTAGTTTGTTTAAGTTTTGAATCTGCATTCCTTTGCTGAAAGCATCTGTTCAGATATGATATTATTGCCTTCAGATATTTGTTCTCTTTATTAGACCTCTTACTTGTTACAGAATAACATGGTGATTTTGGTGGGAGCTTCAGCTAAAGGAGAGCAGCGTGACCAAAAGCCTAATAGCCTTCATTAGATAAGCACTCCAGCCTGTGCAGCAGATCTAACTAAACCTCACCAGAAAAGTACAAAACCAGAAAAGTTTCAGGCAGTGAGAGCCATTGAGAGAGACTGTGAGGATCTGACCTCTCAACCAAATCTGCACTGCCACCTTTTCCTGTCCGATTGGTTCCGCATTGCTCCCTGTCCCTGCTTGCTGCTGTTCCAGCTTCAGAGTCCAGGGGTTGAACTTCCATGCTCTCCGAGCTTCTCTTTGCTCCTAGCAGGGTCAGAAGAAGACAATGTAGCAGTTACTATGAATTATGCCTACACATAATTGACTGAGAGATTCAAACGTCAATGACAATTCATGTCCTCCTCTCTGATATCATTACACTAATTAAAAAAAAGTATGATCTTCTTTATTATGCTAGGAATGTAAAAAACCCCAGACTCCCACATTTTCACAAGAGGCCATTATTTGTCACAGTCATATATCTCATGTGTCTTTACTCTTAACACAATTATTTTAAGGGATATTTTGTTTACAAGGAACACAAAGGAAAAACTGAAATGTATGACTTATGCTCTTCAAAAGTAGTTATTTATAACTATACTAATTGTTTTGTTGCCTTAAAAGCTGTGGGTCATGGCAACACAGCTGGTTTTGGTCTGGCTAGTAAGCCTTAGCTTTGGACTAATGTTATAAGGGAAAGTTTTCAAGCTCATTGTGAACAGCTCATGAGCAGTGACACAAACCTTTTATCTCCCTGCTGCGATCCACTGAGAGACTGCAAAGGTGGAGATTTATTTGTGCTTTAAAACACACCTATTCTCTTTCTTACAAGTAATCCATGACATATTTCCCCTTGATTATACCAGTCACACATAGGAGAGTACAGATTTGTTAAGCAATATCAGGGTTCTGTAACCTTTTAAAAAGCCTCTGCCCTCTACTGTAGGCACTCAGTAACTCGTGGACTTGCTGACTGTCAAAGACATTCATAAGACATGAAAAATCTACATGAAAAAACTTAGTAGTTTAGTATCTCAGTGTTAATGAAGAATATTTAATTATTTAATGCGAAAAATCTCTTCAACTGATACTTTCCAGTTAGACACTAGACCAGGAATTTGTTGAGAAGAGTGATCCTGACAGAGCTTGCAAGGGCTGCTGAACAAGCGTGCAGGCTGCATCTGGCCACTGACTTCATTATGGAGTAGAGACAAGGGTTGACTTCCCCAAATAATTTGCTGGATTCTAAATGAAACTCAAAGTTCATTGGCAGAACTAATAGTTTTAATCAACAGAATTTAGTTATCTGGTGTTTTAGATCATACAAGCTAGGCAAAGCTCAAGGAGTCGTAGAAATAGTGGTTGCTCTATCTGTAGGGCAGTGCAGAGCCTTACACTAAAGGTGTTGGAGGCAGGGGGTACTGCCTTTTTCTATGGGGCTCTGCCCACAGAGCTTCATGGGGTGAGGCACATAGCCAGGAAAAACCTCCTGTGGTTGATGAGCACACAGATGTAGTGGGAGCAGGATGCTGTAATTAAATAGTTAAAGCCAGGACTAGAGTGCTGAAGTGTTGCAGCTGACACTTAGAGCTCAGCTGGTAAAAAAGAGTAAGCTAATGAATGAGGTTAAAAAGTGACCAGAGTGCATAAACATTTCTGTTTCAGATATGATGTTGAAAATGGAAAAAATGCTACCTTGAGGTTGAGTCTAGAATTTTTAAAATATCTATTTTTTTTTAGGAATATGGTAGTTCTCATATCAGACCAGTATGTGGCTCATCCTGTTCAACATGCTAGCTTAAAAACTGGTCAGCACTAGACACTTGGTGAGAAATCCTTGTCTTACACAGGCAGGCAGATTTGCGTTCCTCCCCAGTGGTTTTCTTCTTCACCGCCAATATTTAGTGCCATATAAATCCTGAAGCAACAGGTTTAGTGTCCCCTTTGGATTTTTTTTCAGCATTATCTTTTATAATTCCCTACATTTTTATTCTTCACATAGTTGTCCAATCTCTTTTTTTCAAATGTTAACTCTCCCAGAAGCACTAACAATTAGAGTTTTCTGTCTCAGAGGCACATTGAATAGATATTTTTACTGAGACCTTCTAGAAGGTACTTGAGTCTTCTTTCTGGTGGTTACAATAACTGGAGTATTTTTTAGATGCTAGGTAAGAATTTCAGCTTGCTGTGCCTTTCCTGTGTTGATACTTTACAATTACCCCAAAGAAAAATCAAACCCACTGATTTAAGAAGAGGGAATTCTGAAGAACTCCGTTAATCTCGCCACGTTGCAAAATAACTCTTTATGGATCCTAGCTTTTTCCTCACACTCCTGCTTTTGATTTGTAGCCAGATTTTGTGTAGTACCAGGAGAACAACCATATGCAGAATTGTTCTGTTTGATTCTTTCTTTCAGTTAAAATTATTTCAGTTCTGGAATATTATTTACCTGTCAGTTCAAACTGAGGGAGATCCATGTAGTCATCTGATATGCAAAGTTCATTGCCCAATGTCTTGGCATCCAGCTACTGAAATGGATTTAAATGTTGGACGTTTCCTCTTTTGATCCTCTCCTACTTATGCTTCTGAAAGGGCTTGTGTTTTTAAAACAATGGCAATAAGAAGTGTATCAGAGTACACACAAAAGAGTTGGAGCATATTACAGCTTTAGTTGCATCATCCCAGAGCCATTAGGAGGAAAGATGGGCCTGACTAGACCTATTAATGATAAAGATAAAGGGACCCCAAATGAAAATGCTCATGTGTAATGTGTTTTGCCTTCTAGAAGAATGTGATGCATGCATACCAAACAGTAATAAAGGAGATTGGAGAAGGTTTTAGGAATTATTTTTAATGTGCAGCCAGCTACGCACTGAATTATGTTACCTGAGGAAACTGAGGAATCTCCATCATTTGAGATCTTAAAGGGGAGATTCCATAAGCATGCCTGGAATAGTTTAGATTAGTCCTTCCTTGGGGTCTAGTCAGAAAATGTCTTTGAGCCTTATAATCTGTTGTTTGAAGGCCTGCTCATGGTTCCCTTGTGATGCCACAATTGCAAATGGGTCTGTTCCTGAGCTTGCTACTTGCTTGGAAATTGCTTAGTTTGAAACAAATCCTCTCTGTTACTGATGAGAAACTCTTACAATGGCTGTGCTGTTTCCTAACATGGACTCTGGATTGTTCTATATACAAAATGTATCACTATAAAATTATTTTTCTGGGTAACAAATCATGGTAACACCTATTTTGTGTTTCTTTTGTTTCTGCATTAATCACTGATACCGAACCAGACCCATCTCTTTGATAGCTGGCTTACTGCTCTCTATTCCCCAGAAAACTTGGCTTACTCTGTACACCAGTATACTTGGCCTTTGAAAATTGGCTTGCAGTTAGCAGACAGAAGTAGGGTCAGAATTAGTTCAAAATAAATTAATAGTCAGAAGTTCTAACTTGTTAAGCTGCATGCAATCCACCCTTCAAAGGATATTCACCAATTGTTGTAATTGCTCTCTTCAAGGGCTTCCAAAAAATCCTTGGACATGCTAATTAATGCTGTTTTAGATATATGTTAAGGTATTTGACCTGAGAGTTTAATTCTACAGTTTAATTCCATAATGATTGTAAATGGTAGGACTGCTGCATATTTAAAAGAACACTAATGTGAATTTAGCTAGCTGTTGGCAGTTTAACAGTGACTAACAGATATTAAATAAGCATGAAATTCTAGTGGTGAATGACACTTTTATAGGGGCAAGGGCTGGAAGCTGAAGGCAGGAGAAAATATTGCGACCATCCATGGTGACCTTCCTTTTCCCCTGGATTCTACAGAGTCTTTACTCAACTTTCCCAGCGTTGGAGCAAGCCTGGGTTGGTGGAAGGGCCTTGTTCTTGCAGGTTTGGATGGCACATAATGAACTCAGTGGGATTTTAATTCCTTGATATGCTGAAGTCACTGATACATCCCTTGCTGATGTCACTGGCACCACGATTTCCCCAAAGACCCGAATTCTTTAGCCAGTCAAAGTTAATTGCGTCTTGCAGTATTTACAGTGTCAAGGCAGAGGTGTGTGAATTCTATCCCTTCCCCTGCCAGATTTTTCTTTTTTTAAAAGTGGACGTCAAAAGAAATCAATTGCCTAGAGAAAAGAAAAGAAAACAAGTTGATCCCTTTATTGTTACTGTTCAAAAGCACCTCTTTGTTTTAGGAACAAAAATGATGGCAAGTGACTTTTTTCCACCCCACGGTGGCTATATAAATTTCTGCTACTAAGAGACAAACACCATTGATTTGACCGACTTATTCAAAACAGGTCACGAAGCTACAGCTTGTTGTGTCAATTCTCATCATATCCTGATGTGACAGGTTTTATGAATAAAATATGGGCAGTTGCTGTCTGGGAGGGTGCCACATCTTAGCTACCCCAAACCCTCTGTCCTTGAAGAGCAAAGCTTTGAAAAATTAGGACCATGTTTCAATCCAAGCTGCACAATATGCTTTTCAATGAAGTGTAATATATTGTTTTTAGCTGAATAACTTTCTTCTCCTCTTCTCCCCTCCCCCAGTCCCTCACCTGCTTAGGAAAAAAAAAAAAAAAAAAAAAAAAAGCCGTGGCATCTTAAACTAAAGCACACTTCAGTCAGTCTCCCTGTGTGTGCTCCCTGCCAGCAGCCACAGCATTTCTTTCATCTTGGCTTCAAAGTGGTGCTGAGAGGGGGAGGGGGGCATCTAATGAAAGAAGGGAAAACAAACAAACAAACAAACAAACACAAAATGGGGGAGGAAATGAAAAATAGCAGTCTACCTTTCAAATCTGAGTGCTGCCTGCAGGCACGCTCTGCAGTGGATGTTGCACTCAGCTTCATCCCCTTGTATATTTTTTTTTGTTATTGCCACTTCCCATGCTGGGAAGATTCTTGTCATCCCTCACATATTTTATCCGCAGAAAAGGCTGCCCTGCCCTGTGCTTGGTGATTGAGGCTGTGCCCCTGGTGTGCCACACTATCAGTGGTTCCCAAGGCTCCCTAGCCTGGGAAAAGCTGCATGGAAACGGTCCAAAATCAGCATTACATGCATTATTGTTCTTACTCTCTCTGATTAGAGTGCACACAATGAAAACAACAGCAACAGCCTCGTTTTCTAGCCCTCCTCCCAACACAAGGCTGTTCTTAGACTGTTTTTCTTTCTCGGACTCTTCATAGAAATTAACTGCTTCTGTGCTGGTAGGTCCCAGGCACCCCAGCTGTTTCTCTGAGGGAAGCTCAAGGAGCTTGGTCCCACTGGGAGTAACATTTGCAATAGTGTCTACTTGACTTGTGAACCGAAATCCTTTTTTTAAAAAAAAAAATAGGTCTAGATGTAGGCTGCTTTGTGTATCACTGGAAATGCACAACTCAGATGCCATGGCAATATGCATGGCACAGTAATCCCAGTAAAACAAAAGAGAATAGGCTGAAAGATATTTAGACAGTTGTTCCTTTGAATGCTTATGTGTTGTGTTAACACACACAATGTCCTAGCAGCAGGTCACAGCACATGGGTCTTCCCAAGTGTAACCACCACCACTTTTTGGTTTATTCCCTGGTCAAAGGAATCTTGTTGTCCTGGCTGAAAGGCACCAGAGTGGATGGAAGACACCAACACCCAAACCAGCCCCTGCCCTGATTGCTATGCAATCATTTGGTAGGTAATAGTTTAAATTTCCTGAGGCTGTCTAGTCTGGATGTTCCACAACCTGGGTTAGCCAGTTTGGGATGGGATGGGGTAAAGCTCAGTGTCATTGCTCTCTCTGAAGAAATGGTATCCAGTGCTCATCCCAAGCACATGGAAATGCCTCCTTGGAGGCACTAAGTGATTTCAGACAGACTCCTCTCCTCTGTTTTTCATATTCCCTGAAATAATAAGGTGGCATGTCAAAGAAAGGAGGTAATACATTTTCTTCTTGCTTTACAGATTGGATCATGTCCTCGAGTGCTTAGCACCTGCACCTTGAGTATGTTCAGGTATATGCTAGATCGTGAGCTGGTAAGGCTGCTTCAGAAGAGAACAGTAAAAATACCATAAAGTAAATTTTTTTTGTTCAGTTAGAATAGATGCTACTCTTTCTCATTTTTAAAAAAACAAATATGCATGTCTGTTTTCAGGACACTATTGGGAACACATCTAGGAACAGACACAGACTGTAGGTGATGTTTTGTTTTGAGACCCATTTCTGACTTTTTTCCTCTCTCCCAGCTGTGTTGCAGAAAGACACTCCTGATGTTGTATTCCCTTCTTCACAGAAAGAGGTGTAGATGCACTGGATTTCTCTGCACTCAAGCACTTCTGAGAGCCCCAAGCACTGCTTGCTCCCAGTGACTCAGAAGCTGCAGAGGTACTTGGGGGGTTAATGATAGATTTTCTTTAATTGCCATCCAGGCGATGAAAGACAGATGTTTACTTTTAAACCACTTTCAGACCAGAGTAAAAAGCACTTTGAAATTTGAATTTCTGTGACGTGAAGAAAAAGCAACAGCCCACTAGTCAGTGCCAGGTCTACTCTTCTTAAGCAAGATTGAACTGAACCATGGATAAAATAAAGGTAAAGTTGCATTGTTCTGTTCTGTCACTTGTTTCAGTGTCACAGTGGTTAAATCTGCAACTTTTTTCTAACTTTTGCCACTTCAGCCTGAAATTTCAGAATCTTTTCAGCCATTTTTTTCTGCCTTGTGCATCACTTGTGACAAAAAACATGAGAAGAATGTCAGTTCACTATTTTTCTAAGACTGTATGGCACAATGCAGGAAAGGATTTTGTTTATTCTTCAAGAGCTGTAGTGGCATCATATTCCTCAGATAAATAAGGTTATCTCTTTTTTTTGCTAACAAAGTTCCAAAGGTGAAGCTGGGTTAAATTCTGCTCTTGTCTTGACTGACTACTATATCTTTTGGCAGGATTAGCCTTTTGGTCATCTTTTCTTGTCATAATTCTTGTAACTCTTGGGAGTTACATTAAAAAAAAAAAGTGAATAGAGGCCTGTAAGAAATAATTTTAATCAACTTTTATGAAGTTTTCCATGTTTTAGAAAAAAACTTATGTTACTTAGTATGAAAACTTAAATACATTTGAGATGGGACTTCTGTATCAAAAACATTTCCTCTAATAAAATCCTGGAAACTGGCTGTCATTACTCTTGCTTCTCTTTCTTCCCAAATCAAATAGTTGTGCCAGCTGCTTGTTTTGTTTAGCAGTCTCAGTCAGAGAGATATCATGGCTAATCACGGTATCATTTTCTAATGTTCACTGGAAGGAAATCTCAAATTGTTCTTGAGAACTTAAATATTAAGCTTATTATAAATCTGATTAAGCAGGGGCACCAGTTCTTGAAGGCAGGATGAGTACAATTCCTAGGGAATAGTGCAAAAGAAAACTAAATATTGTTGAACCACTCTGTTTATGGATTATTGCAGGAGACTAGGCTTCCCAAATATGTGGATTTTCTCTGCTCTCATTAGTTTATTTGTCTATCAGTTTCTCTTTCACTGATTTATAAAAGTTCAAAATTTAAAGAGAACTGTCAAAACCTATCCCTGCACTCTTTGCTAATATGCCCAGCTTGAACTGAAATGCTTGTTTTCACCTGTGCACTGGGCAAAGATATAGAAGTTGTGTCATGCCCTGCATGGGGCCCATGACCACATGTTTGTGTCTACATTGCCGTATGCCAAACAGGAGTGTCCATTGGGAGGGTGGTATCTATGAATCAAGAAGTGTGAACCCAGCCTCATGTGAAATGCTGTAATTGCCGGTTTGGATAAGCCATTAGCCTCACTGAAAGCTGGAGGGAGGTAGGTCATAAAGTCACCATGAAAAACATGTGCTTTAAAAAAATGCCACCTTAAATCTACCTAGACTGAAGCTATTTCTAAATCCACATGAGCTTCACACAGGACATAACTGCTGCACTTGGGGGTTTTTTTTGTGCTGAGTTACCATCATGGACAAATCTCTGACTGAACAAACAAACGTGCATTGTGGCCCAAAAGAAGCTCCCCTGGCACAGCTTCAGAGTTTCACTGGAGTACATAGGAGCTGGATGTGACATAGATGTTGCCAGGGCTAAAGTGTCACATAAACCCAGTGGGAGTGCTGGCAATGGCTAGGCAGACTGTGGGGCTATTGCACCACATCCCACCCCACCTCCAGGGCAAGTGGGGCTGAGGCAGCTGCCGGCTCCCTGTTGCGGGCTGACAGCAAATCTGCGGTGGGGCCCTGAAGTGTGCCTGCATGTCAGCCAGGGCCCTGACCTCCACCTTCCTGCAGAGCCACCCCTTCATCGGGGCTTCCTCCTGGCCCCGGGGGAATGCTGCTACCTGACCGTTGTCTGGGCTTATTTGTCATAACTTTTTATTTCCACGACAGCCGAGGCATTCCTCGTCGTTACTCTTCTCGAATACAACAAGATGGGATAAATCCTGGCAGTAAACAGGCTAGAAGGCAGTTTTCTTTCTTTCATAAGATTTTATTTATGGGGAAGAGGCCACATGAATAATTGAAGATGCCTGTTTGCACCCACTGCAATCTGTGAGTGGTTTGAAATGTAAACATGTCAACTCACAACTGGCGCTCCAGAAACACATGTGCCGAAGAGCCGCAGGCCGTTTGTCTGTCTGTCACACTTACCTTCCCAGCGGCCCTCTCCTCCTCGCACGCACGGGCAGCCCAGATGCGGGGCGTTACTGTCCTATATGACGCTGGTGCAAGTTTCCATGGAAAAATTGATGCAGAGGAGAATGGAAACACGCACATGACATGAGGTGAACTTATGGTGCATTTTAGACATTAAAAAGCAAATGGTATTTCAGACTGGGTTTTTTGTTTTGTTTTGTTTTGTTTTTCTTGTGTGACATACAAATTGAGATCAGCTGAGGCTCCAATAGTGGTGCGTTTAGAGAAACTCAAATGCTGTGCTGAAATACATGACAGAAAGAGCAGACAAAAGGCCAATGGGGAGAAGAGTGGAGAGGCCTGGAGCATTGGAAGGGGATGTTGAACAATCCTGCTTGCATAGATCTGGTAAGGTGTAACAGGAGACAAAAGTATTGCTTTATAAGGTGCCATAAAAAACAGAAATAGCACAAAAATCCAGGATGGTCTAAGAAGTGGCAAGGTCTCCAAAGTCTTTTAAATCTGACTTTACTATGTACAGGTCAGACATTGAATGAAACAGATCCTCAACACAGTTCTTGATCTGACATGATTTCTGAACACGAGTCAATTCTTATAAATATTAAAGAAAGATTAATGTTCAAAACTTCTACCATCCTAAAACCCTAGAGCACACAGAGGACACCATTTCATTCCCTCCAAATCTAGGATCGAGGGGAAATAATGAGGTGTTATTTAGGTATATTAGATTAAAAATGAAGAATTTGGGAAAACGTCAGGAGAAGCATTTTCCATAGCCATGAAGGTGAATTAAAATAACATCAGACCCTAGAAGAGTGATACAGAGGACTCTTCTGAAGGTACAGAGGATATTTTGGAGAGGTCTCTGGGACAGACAGAAATATTCAGAGACAGTCATCATTGCTTTGTTCTCTTTGTACAGAAGTGGAATGAGTAAATAGATTTTGTGGAAATTGCAGTTCAGGTCTACTGGGTTGACTCAAACTGAAAAAAGTATCCTACCAACAGTTTCAAAAATGTACATTTATTTTGAAAAACAAGGTGGTAAGTGAGCAACAGCACTATATCAGGAATAAAGTTGATGCAGAAAAAGAGATCTGGCGTGGACTTCTCACCAACTTTGCACTGGTGTCACACTGTTGGCTACAGTGGACCCAGCCCTGATTAATTGCCCTTGTCAGTCAGATCCTTGGAAAGAGTCTTGAAGGCAGACTGATACTCTAAGGGCACGTCAGATGTGAGGTTACTTGATTAAGGTCTTAGCTGACAGTGGATCTATAGTGTTTTGAGTTGCTGGGCTGTGCAGTGACAGCAAGCATTAAGAATTGCCATATGCACAGGTTCTGCATCCTGTTTCTCTGTGCAATTCTCCAAAATGTGTGCACAGCTCCTGTCAAAATCAGTGGGATTTAGGAGAAAATGTCGGAGAACAATGAGATCATACTGCACTTAAGTTTCACCAGTTGTGAGAATTGTCTCACTGCATTGTTCATTTGCTAAGGATTGGTTTCTGCAACTTAAAAACTTTTTTATTAATGATAATAATGCCTAAGATTTTTTTCTTGAGCTTTCCTGAATTAGGTCATGCACCACTTGTATCTAAATTTAGTCTGGGTATGACTGTTCTAACATTTTCTCTTATTTCATATTCATCTCTCTTCAGTCTGATGGCTTCCTTTCAGACAAAGAAAGTCAATATTTTCTCTGCAAGTTATTTCATTTTCTTGGTCTATGATATCATAGCAAATGTCAGCTGATCTTATGTAATATAGAGTTGAAGACAGATTGTTATCCTTCCCTTTACAAATAAATAGATCTAAATAACATAGGTTCATGGTCAAATTAAGTATTTTTAGAGCCATTAAAGCAGTTAAAACAGTTCTCTGCTGATGAGAAAGTCTGCCTCTTCCCGGTGGTCTCGTTTCTCCTCCAGTTGCATTTGATCTCTGTAACACTGACTGTTTTGCTGGTAACAAAGTCATCATTCACTCATTACTTAGCAAGTCTGAGCACATTTTATGGTGGATAGCTGGATTGCCAGCATGATCCAAAATTAGCCTCTTTCTGCTTATTCTTGCTTAGCCTGTAGGGCCATGGCAGTACAAAACTCAACGTGTGTCAGGAAGCAGCAAACGATAGCTGCTGTGTTTCCTTACAACAAAGGGGCTAAGTCCTCTGCTGTTTTGAATGCAGGTAAGTCTGCTGTCAGCTGATGAAAATCTGGTGCAACAACATTGAGAACTCCCACTATTTCTTCAGTCTGTGATTTGGACAGGAGCTGGATATCTGTTTACAACTGCTAAGTGGCCTTAAAAGGTCCATGATACACATGCACCATCGCTCCTTGCACGTGCAGGCAGTGGGAACCAGTGACCGTGTAGGAGGATTGGCGTTTGCGCTGCGTCGCTCTTTTCCTCGGTAGGACGCAGTTGCGGGGAGCAAGAGCGAGGCTACGGGAGCTGCTGGTCAGCCCCAACTCTCAGCACACGTACATTTTGTCTCCCAGCACAGTGGATTAACTTTTGCTACTACCAAAAGGGCAAGACAAATGTGTTTTAAAATCTCTTCCTCCGTGTAATCAAAAGGAAAGAAACGCGACACGAAAGCTGCAAACAGAGCAGACAAGCGCGCCCACCCCTTCAACCTCCCCTTCAATCACTCGCACTACGCCTGGCTCTCACGGCCCATCTAGGTCGTATTATGACTCCTTTATTAGTGTTTAAGGTCACCGGGAGACATGCAAGTGCATCCTATATCAGGAAGTGTAGTATGTCTCAAGAGTGAAATATTTGGCTGTTAGTGGGAGCCGTGGCTGTGACTCGGAAATCCCGGGAAGCGCCTGAAGGGCAGGCAGGCTCCAGGCGCCGCGCTGCCTCCCGCCAGATAGAGTCACCGGGAAGCGGAGTGGCTTTCCTGCCATTCTCCGCACGGGGCTGCCTTCCTCCCAGACTTTCCTACCGAGCGCCGACAGCCCCTTTGCCACTCTGTCCAGCTGGCTGCGGGTTGCAATTCAAAAGGAAAAGTCTCCACTAAGGCAGGTACCCAGCACAAAAATGTGCTGCCGTCTAATCCAGTATTGTTGCTCCTGCAGGAAGGCTGATTAGGAGCACGTACCACGGGTGGGGAGAAGGTGGATGCCAGCCTGCAGCTCTGCGTGAGCAGGCGGCAGATTTATTGGAGTATTTATTGGAGCTGGGCCCTGGGGAGACTTGGCGAGGGTGTGGAGGCACATTGCCCCACGGCACGCACCGCAGCCTGGTGCCTGCAGGGAGGTAGAAAAGCAAGAGATGCGGTGCTGGGACCAGTCTTTTGACGTCTTTAAGTCAAGGTTGGATGCCTTTCTGGAGCCACAGGTCCTGCAACGAAGATTAGATCGCAAGTGTGAAGATCCTTGAAAGGCATTGAATGGTAGCTGGTTTCACAGCTTCCTTAGCTGTACCCACAACCAGTCTGTCTCTCTTTTGCTCTGACTTTAACGTCACTCAGGCATAACTCACCCTCAGAGCACACGCGTTTTTTTATGCAGTGTGCTTGACAATAGCTAAATGAAGCCGCTGTTGGCAAAATTTGATGTAAAAAAGGAGACGGAAACAGGATCATTTTCCTTATCTATGTGATAAAGTTCAAAATATTTATGTTGTACTAGTACATGCAAGGATAATATCCCCTTCTTTTTATTGTACTCATGTAAAAGAGATAGAGGGAGACAAGGGTGTGTAAACGTCAACAAAAATTTGAACATTGAAATGCTTATCAGCTATTTTAGCTGTGGTCTTGCTGCAGGGTGGAGGATCCTCTCAAAAACCCATCCAACTGCACAGTAAAAAAGGGAACACTTCCCCTTTCAGCAGGGAGAGACTATCAAGCAATCATCATCTCAATCTGACAGATTTCGATTACAGCATCTCTAAGCTCCCCTGAATGTTAAGCACAAATAGATGGAGAGAATAAACTCTTGGTAGCACTGACGCCTACTGTAGCTACAGAGCTATTCCCACCAGACATCCCTGTTTGCAGGCATTAGCAACTTTTTTTGTTTTTCCAAAGTAGCCTCGGCCAAATATTATGTAATGTGTGTGTGTGTGTGTATTTGTGTGTTTTCACACACGTGTATGTGTGCATACACAGCAAATACATATTTTATTCTTTGATTTTTCAGATTCAATGAAATGGAGACTCAACCAAAAATAGGAGATTGTAGCATATAAAGCATTGAGGCTGATTTGAATTTGCAAGGTCTCTGTTCAGAGCTATTTTCCATTTCCCAGAAAAGTATTTGACTTTTAAAAGATATTTTAGTTGAAATTTCATTTAAAATCACCCTTGAAACACAATTTAAAAGGAAACAAACCAATAACCATCCTAAAAAGAAGGCTTAGTAAGGAAAAAAAAAAAATAGAGTGTTAATAATACTTAGATTAAATGTCTGGGCTTAAAGGAAAAACTCCAATAATATCACCAATGTGTGGCCAATAGTCATCTTCTAAAAATGCCAGGTTTTTTCTGAAACATTTTTGTGTGTTTTGGTCAGCTGCAGATTAATTTCCTTTTTTTTTTTTAGCACAATGAAAGGAGGGTAAAAGTCACATTTTAGAAATGCTCAAGCCTCTGAGTTAAGGGTATAGTTCCTGGCTTCCTGTCTCTGAGCAAATTTTCACACGACCAGAAACATTTTATTAATACAGTTCAGGTAGGTAAAAAGTGGTGTATATACATACAAGAAAAAGCTTTAACTGCAGACTCAGCTTTCCCTGAAGTGTTTTATCCTATCTAGAAAAAAATAAAAATAAAAATCCGGTGATAAGCTGTACTTATGGCACCTACCCATGTGCGGTAGCAATTAAGAACCGACCTTCACACTCCTCTGTCCTGTGGGACATCCATCTGCCATCATGGGGCACCTTTGAGCAGCATCTTTGCTTGGGTAGCTGACACGGGCATGCACAACATGACCCCTAAGCACCTTGAGCAGTCAGCTCACAGATGGAGATTTGCTTGTGTGCTGATTTTGGCAGTCAGATCAGATTAGTAGGTCTAACTTTTTGCCAGCTGGTTTTGACAGGCTCATTTATTACATTGTATTTAATTATTTATGGTTGTACTGCAATAAAAACCCACTATGCCTCATATCACTGCCTTTAGAAGATCATCTGTGATTAACATTATTGATAGCACCCAGAGGGTCAGCTGGAGACTTTTTGTAAATGTTAATCTAAATGGGTCTCCTGTGGTTTTCCCTGCTCTATTCTCATCTCTCCCTGGAAGGATATCTCGCCTGCCCTGGTGAAGGTAGCAGCAATACATGGCGATGGGCTGAGGGTTTTCTCCTTTCCTCTTCCAGAGAAGGACACTGTTCTCCAGTGTAGACCAGACAAGGCTTTGCAGGCCTGGAGAAGCTGCAAAGGGTTGTGTGCAATCTGTTTTTCTCACGCAGATCTGAGATCAACAGTGTGACAAACCTGGCTGTGTCAGGCATATATGGCAGGCTCAGAGCATTAATAAGCATTTTTCTTAGCTGTCACTGTAAGACAAGTCTCTGCTCTATGAATCTGTTGGAAGATATTTACTACTTGGGTAAAAAAAAAAGAAAAGGCAACTGTTGAACAGATGAAATTAATTAAAGATTTCATTTTGCTAAGTAAAATTTCATATTTCCCTCCACGTAGGCTATTATAGGTTGCATGATGACTAACCTAAACATTATCACACGACATGCTGTCATCTTTCATAAATAATGCAAGGATTGCTGTAATCCTGCATAAACCCAGCTTTGGATGTTGAGAAATATTATGCAAGTGTCCAACATGAAAAGAATCATGTTTCTTATTCCACCACTCTGGCCAAATACCATGTTGTCTTTACTGGAAAACTGGTGTTCATCAAATGAGTTTAAAGCTGAGAGTGGGAGAGGGTGGGACATCGCATTCTTGAGAAATGACATTATAAATAATACGGTACTGCTTTGTCTTTGTGGTGTTAGTAAATCTGGGATATTATAGAGCAAAGAGGGAGAGCACGCCATACTCTTCTTGTGCTCCAGCTTCGCTTTTTTCTGTGAACACATAGACTACATGAAGTGATCTGTGCTCACTGGGGCTTTCCGTTCCATTCTTAAGCGTAAAGCTTAAAGATCAAGAAATGTAAAACTTCCTTAGTCTTTCAGCCCATAATCAAAAAGAAAAAGGAATGAAGAGGAAAGAAAATCCATCATGGTCCTGGTTTTATTTCTATACAACAAAATAGATGTTATAGAGGAAGAAGAGGACTAAAGGAGGTGACAAGAGGTTGATTTTGAGAGTTTGAATCTCAGAACAGTTGAGGTATAAGCATTCTTTCTTTGCCTATTAGTGGCTTTCTGAAGGGTACATGTCTTCAGATCATAAACATTGAAGAACTGTTTTGAAAGTACCGGTTTTACTCTGGGACTCTTGTCTTTCTTTATATAATGTTTCATCAACTGAAATAAGGGTAGGCTTTTTTTTTTTTTTTTTAATAGGATCAGGCCTTTTCCCTTCAACTGAAGCAACAGACAGTGCTGTCATGCATGCTTACTGTTCAAGATGTAAAAAATAACTTTCAGTAAGCAGGCATGGAGGTCTGCAGTATGACCCATGGTGCACAGTGTCTGCTTCGGGGTTTTGATGAATGCATCAGTCTCACATGGAAGTGCTTCTGGTGTATGCTCTCATACACAAGAACTGGGTGGAAGCTCTTTAGTTGAAAGATGCTAATGACCTCTTTATCAAAGGAAACAAAAGGCATAACAGTAAGCGTTTTATTAATTTCTTATACGTACGTCTTGTTTTATCAATTTCTTATATGGATTTCTGTGGCTCCCTGGAAACTAATTGTCAGAAATCCTCAAAATTATCAAATGTAACAATAAATAGCAATAAGGAAGGGTCTTTTTAGAAGCTAAAATCCCTTTCTTGTGGAAGCTTTTTCTGAACAGCCCAGCAAGATGTGGAAGCTTGCAACTGTAAAAAAAATGTGACTTGGCTGCAACAAGTCCAAAGGTTATGCAAGTGTCTTCTCTCCTCACCATGTTTTTCCTCTCGATCTTTCTCTCTCTTGCCCCCTCCTTTCCATTTCACCTTCCGTCCCTTGCCTGTTTCTCCCACCACGGCACAGCTTCTGGGAAGGAAGGAGACAGACTGCTCTGTCCCCTGCCTTCATAGGCACAGAGGACTGCAATGAGAAGGAACTTCCCTCTGCTTGGCAGGAGTCTTTAACACACTGCTGTCCTGCTGCAACATCAACATCTCAAAACCTGGTAGGGAATGGGAGCACTCCAGGTGACACAGCATGTGTCGTGTTAAGCACGTTCGTCATGAAGAGAGAAAAACAGTAACCAGTTTTTCTCCTTCCTCTTTATTTCATTGTGAGAAGGGGAACTGAGCAGGTTAATTGGAGATAGGGACTTGGTAAAGGAGCATCAAAGTGTTCTCCAGCCAGTGCTGGCTGGCAGAGGATGCAGCCTTGTCCTGCTGAGGGAGGGATGTGTGCATGGCATGGTGCTGGCCCCAGCCCCAACTTTTTTCTTGATAGCTCTGTAAAAGTTGTTGACATTTGAGATAGGTTTGAGTAAGCCAGGATAGCTTTAAGACCAGAGGATAGAGCTTTTGTGTTCCTCTCTAGGGGAAAGTCTGGTCCAGTTCTAGCAACACTGACCAGAAGAGAGCTCAGAGGAATGTTTGGGAGAGACCATTAAAAGAGCTTGGAAGTGGGCAGGGCATTTGCCTGCAAACTTTATCTTTCTAAACATACAGTATGGAGATATTAATGCAAAGACATAGGCTGTGGTTTCTATTCCCTGAGAAGCACAAAGTAGACTGCTCCTATTCATCTAAGCATTTGTTAGGTTCATGTAAGCCAATGAGTGCTATAATCTTGAGTAACAAATGTCTGATAATGAACACTGCTCAAACACTCTTCTGGTCAATCTCAGAAGTTCAGGCCAGCTTTCCTACACTGGTTGATCCACAGCCTACCATTCAGAAAACTCTTGGAGACCTTTGCTGAACCTAAAACCTGATACCCAAGCTTTCACTGAAGAGACTTTTCTGTGGAGCTGTGTCTCAGCTGTACTGGTGTGTGGGGTTATTCTATCCTAGATGTAAGGCATTGCACTTGCTTTTGTTGAACCTCATGAGGTTCCTCTCAGCCAGTTTTTCAGCTTTTTCCTGTCACTGCAGGTAGCATCCCTGCTCTCCAGCATATTGACCCTCTCATCCAATATTATTGCGAGTGTATGTAGTCCCATCATCCAGATTGTTAATGAAGATATTAAACTGTAGACCCCCACTGGACTTGGCACCTCTGATCACAGCTTTGAGCCTGGAAGTCCAGATAATTTTTTACTCACCTTATTGTCCACTTGTACAGTGATAATGAAACTATGGAAGACTGTATCAAAGACCTAGCTAAAGTCAAGGTATATGACATTCTTTGCCCTACCCTTGTCAACAGCGTGTTGTCACAGAAAGCAGTGAGATTGGCCAGGCATGATTTGCCCTTGGCAAATCCCTGTTTGCTGCTCCTAATCCCCTTCCTGTCCATCATGTGTTTGGAACGGTTTCTAGAACAATCTGCTTCATCACCTTCCCAGGGACTGGGGTGAAGCTGACCAGCCTGCAAATCCCTGTATCCTCCTTCTTGCTCTTCTCAAGGGTGGATGTGACGTTGCCTTTTTCCTGTCCTGAGGAGCCTCTTCCAAGTGCCATGACCTTTTGAAAGTTATGTAGACTGGCCCCACAATGACACCAGCCAGCTCCTGTGGCACCCTTGGACGCATCCCAGCTGATCCTATGGACTTGTGCATATCCAAGAGCCACCAGCTTTGTCCTTGTCTCCTGCAGGTATGGCCTCACTCCCACAAACTCTGCCAGCAAACTCTGGGACCTATGAGGCCTGAGGACAACTGAAAACTGAGGCAAAAAAGGCATAGAGTTGCACTTTTCCCTTCCTACTAGATTCCGGACCCCACTGAGCAATGGACCCACACTATCTTTACCCTTTCTCTTGGTGCCAGTGTACTTATGGAGGAAAACTTTCCCATTGTTCTCCACCCCCCTTGCTAGCTTCAACTCCAGATGACCTTTGGCTTTCCTTATTCCATCCCTACATGCACAGACAATGTCTCTGTATCCTCCCAAACAGCCTGTCCCAGCTCCTGTCTCTGTGTGCTTCCTTGTTGTGCTCAGGCTCATTCAGGATCACAATGTTCATCCATGACGACCTTCTGTCATGCTTGCTCAACTCTCTGCACATTGTCTTGGAACATTCTTGTTCTCTGAGGATCCTACCCTTGATGATGTGAATGCAATTGAGCTGGGACTGAAGCTCCAGCATTACACCTTAGCCAGTGCTGGGTGCATTCCCCAGCAGCCATGAGAACTCTCATCTATCTATGCTGATTTTCTATGGCATTTCAAAACCAAAGGAAGGTTTGAGGTTCTTCTTTGAGGTTTAAAGTGAGCTTCACTCAGGGAAAGTTTAATGCTTTATCTTATAATGCCTCTGACATAGCAGAACAGTTTGTATAAAAAGAAAAAATATTGTTTGTGAGACAAAATCATGTTTTTTTGGGGTCAAATCAGAAAGTCTACATTAAACTTCCCCAAAATCTAAAGCCTATCATACATATCACCTTTTTTGCCTCAAATGCATTCCTGTTCTGCCTTCTTTCACCCGTGCCACAGTACATGTGTTAAAGGAAAAGAGATAGCTTTTCCCACCTTCTCAAAGCTAATAAAAAAGACACTTCCTTGTAGATTCTTGTCCCTTCAGGGAGAAGATGAGAAAATAAGCACCCCAAGATGACTGATGTATACTCACCACATTAAATGCACTATTCCAAGGTATAGATATTGCAGTAATGAGTGTGCCACAAAAACCTGCATGTAATGGAATAAATCATCATGCTCCACCTTTATGTGTTTCACCATCCCAATGCACTAGAAGGGGCATCCTACCAGTGCCTTCTCAAAGAAGCCAGATTTGGGCACACTGGAGCAGACATGGTTTTCATCTTAAATTCTAAAGTAAGTCCCTACCCCTTTTCCTTTTGCAGAGAGCCTTAAGAAAACATGAAGGTGAAGCATGGAGTCTTAAGAGCCTTTGTAGGAAGGTACATAAAATGCATCAGGAGTGCCTGAAAGTTAGTAGCAAGACAAAGTGTTTGCAGGTGGCTAAATTTTCACAGAAGTTTTCCACAATTGTTTTTTTTCAAAGTAACCTTGGCACTAGAAAGCCCTTTTATGTATTACCCACAATACAATGTGTGATGCTAGAGCCAGCATTAGGACTGAAAAATTAGGACAAGTGACTGAGGAACCCAAACATGCCAAGGTATGAAGCTAAGTTAGGAAGCATGGCAAGCCATCCAGTGTTGGATGGGATGAGAGAAGGATCCACCCCTCGGCCCCTGTCTGTTATTTGCCCTGGCTCAGTGGGAAACATGGTAGCAGGTGTCAGTCTAATAAGACCCATTGTAAAGGAGCATATGTGATTAACAGGAAAAAACCCTAGCACATCTTTAAATTGGCAACACTTGTGGAGGATTGTGTAGATGTACAGACAGCAAAGCCTGTTCCAATACAGAAATGGAAATGCCATGGGGACAAGGACAAAAAAGTGAAATTTGGGGTATTTTACTTTCCATTCTTAATTCTTGCTTTTTATTCATTCTTTGTACTGAACTAACAGCTTTATTTGGGATTCTGAAAGGGAATGGTTAGTTTATGTAGAGTGTGTGATGCAGAGTATGTGATACGTTATTGATGGACTAGGAGAACCTCCCTCTTGTTAAAACTGTGCTTTACTTTCCACTTGTAGTTTGTTGTCTCAATGGGAAAAACTGCATCTATGAGGATACCATGTGCCAGAAACCCTAATACAATGCTGGATGAAAAACTGTGTGCCAACGCAGAAGTATAGGAGTGTAAAAAGAGTTAAGACTAAAGCTATTTTGTATACATATAAGGGAAACCTGTGAAGGAAAAAAGGTACCAAATGAGAATAAATAACTTTTAAGCCTGAGGGGTATTCTCTCACCTCATCTAATCTCATATGAACTTAAACACATGAGCCAGCAGTGTGCCCTCCTGGCCAAGAAGGACAACAGTATGCTGGGGTGCATTGCCTCGAGCATCTCCCGTATGAGGAAAGGATGAGAGAGCTGGGACTCTTCAGCCTGGAGAAGAGAAGACTGAGGAGGGGACCTTATGAATGTCTGTAAATACCTGAAGTGCGGGGGCCAAATGGATGAGGCCGGGCTCTTTGCATTAGTACCCAGTGACAGGACAAGGGGCAATGGGCAAAAACTGGAACACCGGAAGTTGCACACAAACCCAAGGAAAAACTTCTTTGCTGTGAGGGTGACAGAGCACTGGAACAGGCTGCCCAGGGAGGTTGTGGAGTCTCCTTCTCTGGAGATGTTCAAAACCCACCTGGACGCTTTCCTGTGCAACCTGCTGTAGGGAACCTGCTTTGTCAGGAAGGTTGGACTAGATGATCTCCTGAGGTCCCTTCCAACCTCTACGATTCTGTGATTCTGTGATTCTGCAATTTTGATTTTTGTTTAATTTGTGACACTAAACATAGGCATTAGAGTCAATTTTGTGATGAAAATCTAATCTAAACACCAAAAGTAGAAAGGCACAACTACTTTTGATAGCTACTAATAGACAGAAACAGTTTTAAAATAAATGGATTAATAAGTAAAATGTCCTGGTTCAGTTTACAGACTTTCTTTTTTTCAGTCTACAATAGCACTGAATAAAACTACTTTGGCTGCAGTGTCCTCTTGGAGTCACTCTCGCTCACCCTTGTGGAGAACCCAGAAGCAGGGACTTTGGGGCTCTGTTGTAATACTCTTGGGTCACTGTGCCATATCAGTAGCAGAACAAGATTAGCTTACTTCAGCTTTCACATTCAGTCTGGCACAGAATAGTCTAGAGCAAAAAATTTCCAGAAGGCTTTCTAATACTTTACCAGTGTTTTGTGCAGTAAAATTTGTGCAATAAATTTTGTGATTTCCTGGGAAATAAATATATTTTGGAATAATAAATATATTAAGGAACTCTGTGATTCCTTCACAGTAGTAGATATCTCAAAGGAAGATCAGATGGAGTCTTGAACATATCATCTGTCCATTGGAAAACTTTATTAGATGTTTGGGGTTAATAGTTAATACTATTAATTCTTGTAAGTTGAGCATTGTTTCATGATAGACTGTAAAGAAAGATGACTGCAGAAAGAAGGGGATGTCAGACCTTCAAACAGTTAGATTTTTGGACTCGGTTTTTCAGGGTCCCAAATTGGCAGCAGGGCAATATATTTAGTATTCCCACTAATAAGGAAGACTGTTATCTCAATACTTGACAATCTGGGGGCATGTAATAAGTGTACCTCGTAGGCTGCCTATTACCATGATAGACTCTTAGTTTGTCATTTGAGTTGTTTAAATTAACAATTTTTGATCAAAGTTTTTTGTTTTGTTCTGGGAGCATTGTGTTCTTCAAAGTGTATATAGAGGTTTACATAAATAGGACTATGGCAGAGGCTTTTAGATAAACTGTGTGTGTTTGCGGGGTGGGGGGGAAATAAAGGAATATATATTTGTTATTCTGCAGAGGACTTATGTATTAAGTTGCAAATTAACCAGATAATGAGGAGCCTTATGCAAAAATACAGTCAAATACTCACTCCTCTTTTGCATCTTTTTATGTGAATGTGACTTTAGGAAAATGTTTCTGAAATACTGGGGATATCCTGCAGGAGAGAATCGGTCCCAGAAAGCACCATAATATATGGTTATCTCTCTCTAACTTATTGACCACAGAAAATATCTGTGACCATTTTTATTTTGCAGTTCCATGCAAACTTAAAATTCAACACAGAGATAAAGCACTAAGCATTTTGGGATATAAAACCTGTTGCACATTATGCCCAAAGTAGTAGCAGTGGAAGTAACTAAATCAATACATCCTCTGATGGAGACCCAGATTTAGTGCAATGAAAAGCTGCACCACAATCATACCAGAATTTATTCCCCTTCCGGGAGCCAACAAAAGGACTGCCATGAACTAAATACTATTCAAATTTCTGTCATTCAATTTATAGTGGATAGCTCTGAACTATTACCTCCAGTGTTACAAAATGAGAGAATTTTTTCTCTGCAATAAAGATACAAAAGATAAGTCTTCTTGCAAAGACTGAAAAGTAGGGTCTACAGGGCTGTCATCTTTGAATTGATCATATGAACTCTCTAGGACACATTTGAGTAGTAGATCGGGAACATAAGTTGTATAAAATTGATTAACAGAGCTGTGCAACCAGAAACATAGAGAAAGCTTATGGTGGAGGTCCTGCTTTCAAGAAGTAACTTGAAAATGCTATATTATGATAGAAATAATTTGGAAAGCATTCATTTCTGTAAGAGGCTGGCTCTTACACTTCTAAAACTCTTGTCTCTGGTAAACTCCACCAAAGAAGGCTCAGAGTTATCTGACTAGATGTTAACTTTCCTGTTCTTCAACAGCTGCACAACAGCAGGGCAGGAAAACTAGGACTGTATTGCCAGTAAGTTCTGCTCCTGTCCAGATTTAAGGACAGGACACTGGAGGATCCTCTGAATATAAGGTTTGAGAAGATGTTACTGACCTGAGTTACCAAAAACATAGGGCACAGAACAAAAAAAGCTGCAAAAGAAATCAGGAGAGTGTTGAAATATAGACTATTGATAGCTTCATAAATGTTCTGGGAAGCATGTTGTGGACCATCTCAGAGGACCTCTTACTGTAGGATGCTAATCAAGTTGCTGTATCATGTGGTATATGAGTCATGCAATTTGTCTCTGCATTTGAACAATGTTTTGCAAATTAAACACTGAACAGATGAGGGCCTATAATATAATTGCCAAAGTTTGTGAACAGAGATTCCATCACAAAATGGCACATGTTGCTGTGATGCTGTCATCTCCTGCTTGAACATGTCAGAGACACTGTAGGAGCAGACAAAAAAAGCTTATATAGACTGAACTGGATTGATGAAGAGGTAAAGAGCAAAGAGGTAGGAATCTTTGCAGAAACAACACTTCCCTAAGTGAACAGGCTCCAGCTTTTGAAATAGTTCAGAGCACCCCAAGAGTTGATCTGAGCTGACTGGAATAATGACATAAAGATAATTTTGTTGGTTGAGCCCTGGCCAAAACTGTCTACACTCTAGGTAAAAGCCCATTTACAGCAGTTTCCAACCCTCCGAGCTCACCCTCTACCTCTTCTTTCCAATGAAGAAAGGCAAGGAAGGCACCTGTGTAGTTTGTACTCAGATAAATTGTCACTTGCTCTTAGTTTCTTTATTTCAACCTCATCTCTTTTAGTTAAGAGTTAGTTTCTTTGTCCATTCTCCATAACTTCACTCACTGTGACCTTGCACCATTGCAATTGGGGGAGCTTTGTATTTTCTACGAGTGGAATTGCCTCGAGGTAATATACTGGTAACTGGTATTTCCTTCCGGGAGTGGGATTCAGACTTTGACTGCTGCTTGGTTATATGAAACCACTGATGATGAGTGAAGTCAGCCGGGTTTCTAATTTTCTGCTGGATTTCATTCATATTTCAAAGAGATTTAAGAACAATAGGTATTATGTTGTCTGCTGCCAGACATACTGCCAAATTATTCGAGTCCTCTACAGTTTGTGCCTTTGAAAGAAAACATTTTTCTCAACTGATAATCACTTCTGATATGCAAAGGAGAGAAGCACTGAATATGAAATTAGGGAGTTTCTTCATTTAATAAAGGTAAGGATCATGTTGTCATTTTGATTGATACATGAATTGAATACTTTGCTCTATTTTCTTTTCCCTAAATTGAAATGAAGCATCATTCCTCTAAGGAATGACACTGATTTGGTCATTCTGTGCAACAGGTACCTCTCATTTGCCTTGTGGTCCATTTTAAAAGCATGTGATAACTTTGAAATACTCAGTATATAAAGATTTATAGAATGATTTTACATTCCTGAGAAAATTGGGACAAGAGAATATAAGTAAACATAGAAATAAGGAAAATGCTCCTATTTTGACAGTTATACTGCATATTTATGTAGTGAGAAATCAGGTAACTAAAGACAATAGAGAACTAATAATTTAGCCTACAGGGACCAGAAATATGTAGTCTCATTAATCCCTCCAGGAGGAAGATGGCTACACTAAAACAATCATCTTTACTTATAAAAATCCTTACACAATGGGAAATAATTTTACATGTAACACATAGCAAATTTCTATTATTAAACTTAAGACAAAGTCTTACATTGAAATTAGTAAATTGAAAAGTACTGTAGTAGAAACTGGTATAAAATGTTACAGCAGCTACTTTTAGATCAGAGAATTTGTTGCACTGAATGTAAGAGGAAACAAGAAAAGACTTTGTTATTGCCTCTTATATTCTCAGATTTGTATTTTTTTTCTGTAGAAGTAGAAAATAAGACAAATATCTCCTGGAATGGCTAACTTAGAGACCATATATTTTGTGGAGTCTCAGTGGAAAGTGTTCACACACTGTATGCAATCACTGCATCATTTGAACAGACCTAACAAAATAATCTATATATGTAAAAAAGAACAACAGCTTCTTATTTTCAAATGGAAGAGGAACATAGACTAGAAGAACACATGAGGAGCAGCGTGACTGACTTATCTGCTTGTCATCTACACTTCACCATATACCTTGCAAATTGTGGGTTATAGCCATTGCTATCTGGTCAGTACTAGAGAAATGGAAGTATGAAGGAAAATGTGATGATTTACAATTACTCTAAAGAACAGCATTATAGATATGAAGCTTATATGTTACCAGATACAAAAGGAATATGAAATATCAGGTGTTTCCTACAACAGACCATTTTAGGAACAGACATTACAAGGATGGTACGTTCATATGCTTCCAGAGACAAACTTGTTAAAATACTTGTTTTAGCAAGGAGCCCAAGTTAAACCACTAAGAACATAGGAATCCAAGTCTCCTCACATTGCAACGAGTGGCTACACAGCATGCTCCAGATTTAGGGTCACGTTTTCACTGTGATGATTTAGGAGCCCAAGTCTCATGAGTATTCCCTGCAGCCACTCTTAAGTTAGAAGTGACTTCCCTTCTTTCAGGGATGGCAGGACACATGATGTGGTCACTCTTCAGCTGCTCCCAGTCAGCTCTCTTGACCTGAATTGGCTTAGGCTGTGAGGCGGATGGCAACTGAGTGTGTTGGGGGTGGGAGTGAACCTGAAGGAGAGGCCATTGACCTAACCAAAGACAACCATTGGCCTAAACAAAGGACAGACAGACATAGAGAGAGCTTTGTTGCCAGCGGAAAAGACAGAGACCCACATCCAGTTCTACCACATGAAGTAGGAGAAGACAAAGTCCCCTGCAGAACATGGAGTTTCAATGGCAGAGCTGAGACCCACATGTAGACCATGGAGGACCCCATTCTGGAGCAGACAAGCTGAGCCTGAGGGCAAGTGTGACTGGAATTGTGATCCCGAGAATTGCTCGCTACCAGAGCGGGGGTGGACCCCCAGAGTGGGGGTGAGTCTGCAGCCCGTGGATGTCCCCATGCTGGAGCCAGGAGCTGAGCCCAAAGAGGTCCGTGACTCCATGGGAAGCTCACTTTGGAGCATCTTGTTCCTGGACTTCCATGCCGGGAAGAGCAGCACAGGTGAACAGACTGAATCCCCACTCCCTGTCCCGTGCCACTGCAGGGGAAGGTAGAGAAATTTGGAGCAAAGTGATTTGAGCCTGGGAAAAAGGGAGGGGTGGGGAAGATATTGTAAAATGTGGTTGTTATGTCTCATTGTGCTACTCAGATGATTTGCAACGAATTAAATTGATTTTTCTTCCCCAAGTTTGAGTCTGTTTTGCCTGTGACCATAACTGGTGAGTGAGTCGTCCCTGTCCTTCATTCCTAACTCCATGTCCCCTTTGTTGTGACTCCCATCCACCTCACCAGGTGGGGGGAGTGAGTGCAGGACCGCATGGTCCCACTGTGGGTCAAACCACCACACTGAGGCAGGCTAAGTGCAGAGCTGGGGAGATCCCTGGGGGCAACCACTGAGGGATTATCATCCCATGAATCCCCGGAGCTTCTGAAGGGACAACTAGAGATGGGAAAGCAAGCAATAGAAAATCCTAAACATCTTAGAGAAGTGAGAGAAATAGCTTAGACAGAAATATTAGATGAATTTTAATTTCTTGTGCATGTTGTTTGATATCTATTATTTCACTCCCTTTGGGTAGCCCATGCAGTTATTAAAGAAATATCACCATTGAAGCCAAGGGTTACTCCTACACCAGCAAATAAAATGGACCAGGGGCTGCTCTCCACACTTGGAAGTAAATGTCATGGCACAGCTTGTATCTATTTGTACAGCCAAACCCCTCCTTACTGCCTTGTGGGAAGAGTCATAGAATAAAAAAATTATTTAGGTTGGAAAAGACCTTTAAGATCATAGAGTCCAACCTTTAACCTAACACTGCCAAGCCCACCACTAAAACACGTCCTTAAGCACCACGTCTTTTAAATACACATAGGGATGGTAACTCAGCCACTTCCCTGGGCAGCCGGTTCCAATACTTGATAACCCTTTTGGTGAAGAAATTCTTTCCTAATATCCAATCTAAACCTCCCCTGGTGCAACATGAGGCCATTTCCTCCTGTCTCTGCCTGTGCTGTCCCCAGGTTGCCCCTGGGACTATCAGATGACCACCTCCACGTGCAGTGATGTTCCGTGCCACCCAGGATGTTCCTGCTGCAGGCCCAGAGAGCATAGGTCCCACCTGCCAGCCTTCTGCTCTGTCTTCAGTGTCCTGAGGGGCTTCTGCATCTCTCTCTGTCTATGGGCAAGCAACTGAGGGAAACCCCTCGTGAGAGTCTTCTTTTCTCTAAGGTTCCTTGACAGGACAAGGAGACAGAAGGACACCCGGGGTGAGTAAGGCAAGTTAGGGGCCCTGTGTCTGTCTCTCTCAGAGCTGTAAAACCACACCAGATGGCAGTTAAATTGATAAAGCTAGCTGGGGAGATAGGATTTTTTCTGTGTTCCTCCTCTTCCACTTAAACAGGTCAGTAGTCCTCTCATTTGTATAAAACAGTTTGAAGGGGATTGTATTTGGGAGGCAGCTTTGACTAGACACTGACACAGTGTGTATTTTTTTTCCTGTAACAAGTTTTTGTGGTGGAATAGTGCCACCATTCACACCAAGTGAAGCTTTAGGATTGAATTTGATAACGTTAAGGAACAGTGATGAATTAGTTAGCTCTGTGTTGGGTTGCAAATGAATATCAGATACTGTACAACAGTTTCTTCTTTGTTTGGTCTAAGCAGTATTCTTAGGGGTTTGAATCAGGATTTTCCACTATCTATCTGGCTTATGTTGGGCAAATGAATGTTCATGTAATAGAGAGTTATATTGCATTGTATTTTCATATACACATGAAGGTATATAGCAAATAGATCTCAGAAGGCTTTTACTTCAATTAGATAGTACTACTGTGAATAATCATTACAGATTTTATTTCATGCAGTTACAGTTCTCACTTTCTAAGGGCTGAAGGAGTGTGCACGTGGGTGTGCAAAGGCTGAGAAGAACAATGTTACCAAGCCTGTTTGTAAAGAAAATGCACGTAACAACACTTGGAGTACTTAAGAGTGATTTATGTACCCATCTAGATAATGTTACAGGAGTTACTGTTATGCTAAGTGCATAATACTATGTTAGTCCTGCTTATCTCATTTCACTTACTTGACAGACAGTTCTTGCACCAGACCAGTTTGTGCTTGTGTGAAATAAGCAGTGAGTATAATGCACAATTGGACTCATTTTAATGTTTTTACCACCTGGAGCCAGAAATGAGCTTTCAGTCTAAGGAACAAGGAAGCTCCTTTCATAACTTCCTAACGAGCTCACGCTCCCTCTGTTTGACATCAAGCTGCACACAGCATGTCTTTCAACAGATGTTGTAGAGCCTGTTGATGAGTACCTGCTCTTCTCATAAAGCTAGGGAGTTATTTCACTGCACAGGAGTGCAAGTAGAAATGAGGAGAGAACTCTATGTGTAGGTGAGGATATGCTAACATCCTTTATTCCCTTTATTAAGTATGAGTATCTACTGGAGTCCTGTTCACTGCAAGCATTGATTTAAAACATTTTAAACACTGAAAATAACCACCCATAATTTATTGGGGGAGGGGTAGGGGGCTAATATAGGAAGTTGTCCTTGTGTATTACTAACAGTGTATCAATAGGAGTGGATGAGCAGCAGGACTGGCATGGTCATAAATGCTCTGGAAGACTAATACAACCTGGAATTCAGAAAACTTTCCTTGATTATATCGAAGGTAAAAAACACAACTGGAAGAATCTAAAAGAGCGCTACCCTCACAACATTGTATGTATACCTTTTATCCCTGGGACAGGGTGACTGGAAATGGCAGCTTTCTGAATTAAGCTGATATGCTTACTTTCAAATGTACCTTGTCTCAAAGTAAATATGAATTCATAGATTGTAAAATGGGATAATAATACAAACTATATACAAAATGGAAAATTAAGATTAAGAATCTGAGATAGCATCACTGAGGAATGTTTTCCCCATTTTGCCTACAGGTAGAAGTCTTACAAATTTTTCTTCTGCGTTTTGGTGCTTTCATCCATAAGGCATTTGAAACATCTCATTCATATGGAATACTGGAGAAAGAAATATCATATTACTTATATTAGACTATGTTGCATTAGCTCATAGAAAGGATGATAATCTGTTGGTGAGCATGTAGGAGTTTAATCTTTCTTTTTATATAAGTTATAGTTAAACTACCACATCCCCCAAACAACTGAAAATCAACAATTAAAATGGAACCTTCATCACAGTCCTAGCTACAATAATGAATCATTGAGTTGATAATCCTGTAAGGTTTAATACTCTGTCATTCTCTTTCTACTAATTGCTATCAGAGTGTCTTTCGCACTCATCATTGAATAATACAATGATTTTCTAGATAAGAAAAAACCCCCACTGTGATCACATGATACAAAACACCGATCAAGAATTAACTCACATCATCAGCATAATGTACTAAAAAACATTGACAACCCTACTTTGTACCAGCAGGATTTACTCCAGATCTTGTATTATCTTCCTGTACTGTTCTAACTTTGTGCTGGTTCAGCTATTTTAAGTCCTCTTAAAGTCAGAACAAAACTGTCAGAAAAAAGCCTAAAACTGGCATAGACTCCGTAGTGTGTGCTCTGGTTAATGTGACAGAGAGGTGGTTGTATGATGATGCTTGGGCTTCAGGGGTGATCTGACAGTGCTCCAGTCTCTGAGAGATGTGGGGTAGGGAATGCAGAAACTGTGAAGTTGGGATAAAGTGGAAAACTTTAATGGACCAAACAAAATCCTTGGACTGGAGCCCCAGTCAAACATGTAAAGTGCCTTGGTCAGACTCTGAACATCATGGCATCAACCTGTTCCGCTAGCAGGGACAGGAGAAATGAATAGCTAACACCTAGCACTGGCACTTCAGAATAAGAGGATGAACCAGAAAAAGATTCCTCTGATTAGCCCTAATCACCATATACCCCCAGTTCTTCTGAAAGAGTCGACTTGATTTTAAATAATTTCATCAGAGAAGTTCTTCTTTTAGCAGAAAAGGGGTGATTCCTCACCTCCAGGAACTCTCAGTAATTTCAATTGAAGTTTATTGAAGTTCCCTTCAAAGAGGCTACTTGTTTCTGTTGAAAGTACGTTCTGTAAGACTAGAGAAAACTCTGGTAGCAACTTAACAACTATTTTTTTCAAGGAAGGGGAAAAACGTATGAAAATACTTTTTTTTTTCATGTCTCAGGAGTGTCTTCTATGGCCCTTAGTAGTCAGATAAAAGGGTCTGTGTGATGTTTACACAGCCTCCTGCAGAGTAATTGCCATAGCAGCTCATATAAAAGCAACAGTAGAAAGGTGTAAAAGTCATTTGCTAGGAAGAAATAGGAAGCAATCAGCAGCACTTTAAACAAATTATTGCCATGAAATCACTCTCTCAGCTTGAGATAAGCACTCAGGGTCTGTTAAAGCTATAACAGTCCTGTGGCTTCTCCTCCCAAGACATTTTTCTGCTGTTTTTATTCATAAAATGAGGGATACAGTAGAGTTATGTTTTAAGCTGGTGTTAATTTACTGGTCCTCAAGCTACTGCTGGTACGCCCCGGTGTGTGTGAATACGTGTACGTGTGTGTGTGTGTGTGAATGCATGTGTGTGAGCGTATATGTGAACGTGTGTGCGTGCAAGGACTTTTCCAACTTGTCATTAGGAGTGATGTCCTTTTGCAGTGAAGGAAAAGTCTGTGCAGGTTAAACTGGTTAGAAGTAGCTGTTTGCAGAACAGCCATCAGCAGATCTCTTTGGTAGGTAGCAGAGCTCTGAGCTGCCCTGAGAGTGAAGCACTTGGCAGAGGTGAGCTGGTAAAAGAGTGTCCTTTCAGGGGGAAACCTAAAGGACGGGAGGATTTTTCAGGCTGCCTGTGAACTGGGCCAGCTCTGTGGCCACCCTGGCTCCCTGGGAGGGAGATGTGCTCTCCTGGCACTCTCCCTTTGGAGGGAGAAAGTACCGTCCCTGTGAATCCCCTGCCCTGCCCTTGGCGAGAGGCCATGTTCACACTGAACATTTGGCTGCTTGTTCCAGCTCCCAGTTACCACATCCAAAAGGTACTTGAACTGTGTACTCAGTTTGTCATTATGGGAAACTCAAAAGTGTTTGCTTCAGAAATGGTGTGATTCTGTCATATTTCTGGGTGTGCAGGAGTTTTGACTATCAACTCAACAACTACTCTCTTTTTTTTTCTTTTTTTTTCTTTTTTTTTTTATTTAAGCTTCTCTTTTGGGAACAGATGGATGTGGGTGTAGTAAATGAATATGAGTTCAATTACTTTTGCCTTTTACTGAAAATCAAAAGTCTGCCCATTCCCCCTGATGTCACCAGTAGGATTAAGAGTGCAGGTGGAGACTAAGTGGATGAGCTCTTGAGAAGGAAATTCTCATTTTGTAAATCTTCTTTCTGAGAGAAACTTGGCTTGCTGGAGATGCGGGGCTCCAGGGTTATGATTCAAAGGGAAAAACAGGAATAGCAGTGGATGTGGTAATACGCTGTGTGTATATGTGCAGACCCGGGTTAGCAGGAAGGGAATTGGGGATGAGGTGGGATGGTCCTCGAATATGGGGAAGGGACAGTGACTGGGAGTGATGGGAGGTTACAAAGCTACCTCTGCTGTGAGAAAATGGTTCTTGGCACTTGCAAACCATGCCCAAGCAATGCAAGTGGGCTGGGAGGCAGCCATCGGCACTGCTCCCAGGAGCCTGCTGACAGCCAAATGGTACAGGCAGCTATGGGCCAGTGTTTAAGCCTTTTCCCTGGCCTTGCTGCATTTACTGGAGAAGGCATAGCCAGAACAACACCAGCATACACAAAGCAGAAGCTGCTTTGGGAAAACAGAGATCTCTGTCATGGAGGGGAAACACTCCCAGTGTTCCCAGCAGGGTCTCTGACGCACAGAGGCATTGCAGGTAATCCCAAAATCAACAAGAAGAAACTGGTAATGGAAAGCAGAGGTGCTGCAAGTTCCTACTACAGAATGTCAATGGAAAAGAGCCAATAAATCTCTAGCTGCCTGGTTTTAGGTATCATTTTCTGATTTGGGTGAACACATGGCTGCAGGGATAGTCCCTTCAAAACACAGGCTCTGCCTCTGTCAGATGGCAGAGATTTGTAGCTGTCACAGAGTCGGGGCTCACAGACTTCTGGCAATGTTGCTATAAAAAGCTGTGGTAAGGTCTAGTTATTATTTTGTCCCTTTCTGACCAGCCCAGCACCACATATATTGCAGAATTTGTCTACTTTTTTTAAGGCAAATTCCCTCAGAGGGGAGGGTGAAAGAAAGATGCTGCTGGCCTTTGCTGCTACCTTGCCACTAGCCTGGGAACTTCATTAGTTGTACTGGAAGGTACTGTTGTTAGTTTTGTTACTGTAATGCTGGTTCCTTTTCTTACTTACCATAGTTTAAAAGTTACTGAATGTATACACTTACTTGCATGAAGTTATGTGACACCGGTCAGTCTCATTTTTAGTTTTGAAGCATCACTGAAGTTGAATTAATTTTACATTTTGTCATCAGCCAGTGACTGTTTTCTGCATTTTCTTTTAAGCTACTCTACTTTCCTTGCTAAGGATTTGAGTTGTATTAATATTAAGTGGAGATCTGTCTGGAGCACAAAAATTGGATCCATGTCTGGATTCAAACTTCTCCAAAATTCAGGCACAGTGCAAGACAAAGTTTGTTCAGGCTCATGTCTGCATGGAAAGTATTCAACCCTGTCTCAAGGTTTGTTTACATGTTTTTTGATTTCAATATTACACGAACCAACTGCTATTTAATTAGTGAGGCATTGTAGAAATTCCTATTATGGGTGTAATTTGCTTTGAACTCTTGCCTGAGGAAGGAGTTTAGCAATGGAACCACTGTTTCTTCCTAATACAAGCACACATAATTGTAGTTGTTTTGTCCTGGCTGTGGACTAGATTATTTCTCTACTGCTTTTAAAATATTACTTCTTCCTCTCAAATAAATTCTTCCCGTCAGGAGCTAGCTGCACATCTCTCACTTCTTTGCTAGTCCGTGCTGGTTTAGCCCTCGTACTGCATGCTGCCGCATGTATTTTTATTAGAGCTTTTTGACTAGAAAAGTGATCAGCTAACATCTTTTGGAAGCTGGATTCATAATCTCATGAGTTGCTTCAGATCTTTATTTTACAGTTTTTTACATGTGTGTGGAGAACAAGCAACATCCAACAATTCTTACCTATGCAGTCAGCAAACTTGAAAGAGTAGGACATCTGCAGTTATTTACTTGTTATGATGGCATTGTCACATTGGGGCTTTCTGGGGCACCTATCCCCTTGACCTCTTTGGTATTAGGTGGCTTGAACCCTGTGCATGATGCTCTTTTAATTGTATTTACTCTGGCAGGAAGGAGTCTGCCTGGACAAGCTGTCAGGCAAAGAGCAGGAGGTGAGTCTGGCCCCTTTCCTTCAGGAGAAACAGCTGGGCTGGAGTCAGGCTGGGAGGAGAGGTCAGCGGGTCACCTTGGGGTCAGGGATGCAAAAACCTGAGTTTGAGTAAAGTCTTGGTTTCCACAGAAACAGCAAATCTTCCCTCCCACTTTTTCATCTCTTTCTTTCATCTCTCCCAGTTCCTCCCCGCATTCTTGCCATCTGATGTGTTGGGGCCAGCCAGCTCAGATTCATCTTTCAGCAGCAATCAGGGGAGCTGCTGACACTCTCACTGTGCCTGCCTTTCTACCTTTTGCAAGCCCAGCAGCCAAAATACTCTTCTCTGCTGGAATGAAATCTGTACCTAGCTATGACCGTAGCATAATGGGGGCTACAGCATAATGTGCCCCTCAAAAGCGAAGGCTGAACCAGCAGGTGAAAGGGCAGAGCAGGCTCTAACCCTGCAGCAAGGTGAGGACACAGCAGACCAGTTGCATAAGATGGGAGGCAGAAGAAGGCAATGGGAAATGCTGCAACAGGCAGAGAGAGGAGAACAAGTCCCTCCTTCCCCTGCCCATAGTCTCTGCTGCAGGGCTGTGCATAGGAAAATGAGTCTTGCATCTGTTTATAGTATAAATTGTGAGGGATGCAGAGTGAAGCATGTGGGTTCACTTGTAGTGATTCCATCGGTGACCTTCTAAGTGAGGTTTTTAACCCTGTAGATTGCCACATACTTTTTTCTGTCACTTTCTGACAGTTTGGACTGACAGCCTCAGTAGCTTCCTCTAAATAAAAACTAAAGCATGGCAAAACATGGCAAGCTATTGGCATTGAGTCAATGCCACAACTTCCTTTCTTCTCCTCTTTCCTTGCTCACTCCCATGCCCACTGCCTCTGAAGTTTAGCATCCCCTCTTGCTTTTAGGAAGAGCAATCCAACAGACTGAAGAGAACTGATGAGAAAGAAGAAAGCTCCTTGCAAGGTGATGTCTCTCAGCCTACTCTCTGTCACACATTTAGACCTGTAAAATGGGTGTGATACTTCCTTGCTAAACACAGTGACTGTGGAAATGAGGCTATGTCAAGTAACTAGAAGCACAGCTGGATAGCGTGTCTGAGGGAAAAACAATGCTGAACTTGTCCTCCTGGCTAAAGAAAAGGTGAAGCCTTGATTTAACAGAGTAGGGAGAAGCCATATACCTAAATGAGCTGTCAGCTATGAGAAAGAGGGTAAAAACCACTTGTTGGTGTGCATTTATAAGCCAATCTTTTGCAGTGTCCTGCTGTCATGTTTCTGTGTCCTTCTTAGCTTCTCCTTACTGAAATCAGACTTCAGCCAGACCCTGACGTCTGGGCAGACTTCATTCTGTTCATTGCACGAGGAGCTATGCAAGCTCCCAGCTCACTTCTCAAAGTGATATAACATTTTCTACAGCTCCAGTATCCCCGCTCTGCATGCAAATATATTTTACAATGTCTATATGGATTTAGTTTGTTTGTTATTATGGGCTGGACCTCCTGATGGTAGATACAAACATGGGGTAGGAGTTTACGGATTATCTGTGCTGCAGTACGATGTTGTAAAACTTCCTGCTTATTTGTGCAACTGAAATAAACAAAAGGCAGCACCTTTCACTGTGCCCTCGATGTATTTTGGCCTCAAAGTCAGGGATGACCTGCTCAGATGCCCAGGAGGCTGCCAGCAAAGGGACTTGGTTGTGCAGGGACCTGGTAAAGGGCAGCGTGGGGTGAAATGAGGGTGTGCTGAAGGCAGCTGTCCTTGTCTGCCAGAGCCTGCAATGCAAACATGCCTGGAGTAAGGTGAGGGCAAGTGCTTGTGATGAAGGGAAGTAGGAGAGTAAAAGAAGGTACAGAGGTAGAGCATGGAAAAGGTAGAGCCTTTAGAATTTCCCAGGCTTGAGGAAGGACATGAAAAAGACAATTTCTCAAACTGCTGAGTTAGGAACCAAGGGGGAAGGATTTCTTTTTTTCTCTCTGTCCCTTTGTTGCCCTCTTCCTTCCTACGATCTCTTCCTCGACACAGTGAGTCATGATCCTGTGGCGAAGGGATGGGAAACTTTGAACCATAGATCCTTTCTGTCACAGCCACACTCTGCTGATCTCAATCATCTCAGCTCCACACAGCACTTGCCTCAGCTGCTTGCAAAGCAGCGCTAACCACCTGGCTGCCTCCTGACATGCATTTTTGGGACACCCAAACCAACAACTTACATTGTGGCAAAACCTCAGTCTCATCATGGTTCCTCTTGAGCTGTAGAAATGAGGTAACAGATAGAGACCACACTTTGATCTTTCCCAGGCTATGGATCTTCCATTTGTTTTAATCACCCAGGGATTTACTTAGGCAATCCCAGGCTTGATAAAAGCCAGACTTTAAAATGGCTATTCAGCCACCTCAGAAAACAGCAACAGGATCCTGAGGTTGCCCCCACGGTGCTGCTACCTCTGCTTGGCTGGTGTCCCCAGCGAGGTCTGCCTGGCCCCAGGCTGCCCTTCAGATTACTCTCTAACTTCCGCAGCAGAGTGTCTCCCCACTCATTGCAGGCCTGTGTTGTACCAGACCCATTTTGAACATGGGGAACGAGAGCAGATAGCTATCAAACAGGGCTTAAAATCCTGTCTAGACCAAATCCTCATTTGTACTCTGAAAGGCTTCTTAGGATCCCTTGGACATCTGGGCTATGTGTTAGTGACCAGTGTTTCTGCATAGCACCTTAGCTGCCATCCTCAGTCAGGATTGCAACAATTAACTAGTAGGCTGGGAAGTAATTACTAGCCGCCTTGGCATCCAGAGATGGAACAAATCCAGGCCATATGTGATAGATACTGAGGCTGGAGACAAGTGTGGCATCTGGTTAAGAAGGAGATTGTCAGTTTTGCCCTTGCACTAGGAGAATTTGCACTTTCCCTTGCACTAGCACACCAATTTGTTGTATCAACACATACAATAATGCAGATTTACAATTAATACATACTTAAAAATACATAATGATAATACACTAAATCCTGAAATCCTTGCTTCAGGGTCTTCACACTTGATAAAATAGTTTCTGAAAAACTTCAGAATACTTCAATTATTTCATAAGCCATGACTAATAATAAGAATGACACTCCTTTCCCAAAACAGCATTGACTCATACCCTTTCTAAGCTGTAGAGCTAGTAACACCAGCAGGGAGTTCTGTGCTTGCCTCTCCTTGGATCTGCGGGAAGGTGGATGTAAGGGGTGACGCTGACTGTCCTGAAATCAGTGGAAAAACTTGTACTAGTTTCTGTGGTAACAAAACAGTCCAGAAGGTGCTTTTTAATGAAAGAGTAGATGGTAGACATCTTGAGAAATTATACTTAATGTTAACTTCTGTACTTATGCTGCAAATCGAGCCATGCAGCAGTGGTTGTACATAACAGATCATGTATAAGCTGTACTTTGGAGTCCGTGTTTCAAGTGACAAATCAGTACTTTCCATTGCAGCAGACTTTTTTTGCTGCCACTTTCAACAAGAGTGTTTTATAGATGTAAAAGCACTCTTGAGTGAACTGGAACATTTTGACCAAAGAACTCTCCAGAATCCCAGACTCACTTCTATTTTCTGTTGAGCTAAATACCCCCTCATCATAGCCAAACCGTAGGGTGATACACAGAAAATGCATCTAATCCCAAGATTAGGAATATGGTTACAGGTAACTGTCTTTTTAAAAGAAGATATAGATTTTGTAGCAAGATTGCACTTTCTTTAAGCTGTGCATTTCATATGTGAACTATATGAATCAATCATTTTGCTTGTAAGCAAATATACATTTAATTGAAGTTTAGAGAGGGTTTCAAATTTAAGTCTATTCTTTCTCTTAGAAATGTTAGGCTTCAAAGCTTTAATTCATTAAAATATGCAAGGAAAAATGTCAAATCTGAAATAAACCAGATCAATCAAAAATGCCTTTTAAATGCATCGTCCTGTTCTTTATTAAAGACAAGCTTTGCTATATAACCAGCAGCTTGTGAAGATATAAATGTAGATCATATTAGGTCTGATTTGGGATAAGATTTACTGCAGTGTCATGTCTATCCCACAGCACAGAGAATGCTCTGAAGCCTAACCCAGTCTTAGGCACCACAAACAATTTTTTTCTGGGATTTTGCTCTTTGCTGAAAAAGCATCTCCCCCTCTTGCATCTACATTTCATCCCAGGTTTTCCCTTTCCATTCTCAGGTTGTGTAATAAGTCACAGCAAGGGCATCTAATCATCTCTAGAACGTGACAACATTTGGTTCAGATTCCCTTATCAGCATCACCTTTCCTTCTGCCTCTGCCTCATCCTTAAAGAAGACCAGGCAGTAGGCCTTAGAGATCAGTCACACGTCGACTGCTTCTTCAAACACTTCACGTGGGAAACCGTTCAGAGGCATGATTGCTGAGCTGCAGACCTGGAAAATAACTGTCATCGAGACCTTTACATCTGTCAAAGGAATTTCAGCCCAGTGACACCACTTTGCCCCTACTTTTTTTTTAAACTTCAGCAAGCCCTTGGATTCTTTATGACTTAAAACTACTACTGTGGGGCATTACTTTGGGGGGAGCTCTACTTCAGAAAAATGTTTTATCCAAGAATTAGTTACACACTTTTAAAATGAAAAAGCTCTTTATTGTATCATGTGTTGTAATTAAGATGAAGCCGTGTGCTTTGTTTCCTTTGTTCCTGTTAATTTATGGAAAACCCCACGCTCCTGCAGCCCCGGGAATGCCAATGGCATCTGGCTCTGAGCCGATGGGGCTGCATCAGGCTTTAGGCAGCCTACCCCCTGGCCTTGCTGCCCCACGGCCCTGAAGGGGCTCAGCCACTCCCTGGCCTGCCAGGGCAGCTCTGCAGAGGGCACAGGCTGCCCTGTGCTCCTGACTGCCTTTGACAGTCGGCCAAAGTGGGTCTCAGCCCTTTGCTGCAGGACCAACACCAGCCATGGAGCTGGGTCGGAGAGGGAGGTGGTCCTTCAAGCAGCATACTTGGCAAGTCAGGGTCGCCCTGACCCTGAATGCACCACCTTAGCCTGTGCTTGACTCTAAGCAGGTGGTGAGAACCTACTGAGTTTGGTAGGACTGAAGGCTGACTTGCATTGATGTGTTCTGATAGCTAACAACACGCGGGTACATTATTACAAATTTTGTTAACTCAGGACCTGACTGTGCTGGAATGTGGCCCACTGCAGAAACACTAAATGTTGTTGCATATACTTGCATTAAGAAATACAAAACCTGTTGCAAACCTGACCACTGTTGCCTCTTGTTAAACCTTAACAAGATGCCAAAGGTTTCCTACCAGAGTGTTGTTACATGCAGTGGTATTAGGATGTAGTGGCATTTAGTGCGTTTGCAGTTTGGTTATTTGGAAATTTATGTGCAAAATTTTTTACTATTTAAACTTGCATGTGTATATGCGTGTTTTGTGAATCCTACAAAAATCTCAGTTTAAAAGCCCCTTTTGAAAGCTGTGTGTATATTCTAAAACTTTGGAGGAAAATGCAAATTATACATTTTAGATACATTTACATGCATCAGTGTTAGCCTGGAAGGTAGAAAATATTTTGTGCTGTTACATAATTTTGCATTTAAATCCTGTTGAACGTTTTCATCAAATGATCTCATTCTTTTACTTTGGTTGAATACAAAATCACATCCAAATATTGAAAGGGATGTATTTTGAAAGTAAATGCTGTCTTGCTTTCTTCCCTTGCCAGTAATAGCAACTTTAAAAAGACATGTTAACTTCTATGAGGCTCTGTCCTTTTCTCTGTAGAATGCAAGGTAGAATGATTAGTAAGTCTAAATAAAAACGTAAAACCTAAACCAAGGTTCAGTTTTGACATTAATATCCTCCTGCTGCGTTAACCTTTGTATATCACTTGTGAGTAACACTTCGAATGCACGGTTCCCTTTTCCTGGAGATCACACAGAACTTGAAATAATTATCCACTAGCAAGAATTGTAACTATTTAACATGTCTCTTATGTCATAATTGACATATGATTTCCCATGCATATTAAGTGTTACTGTGGTATTTCAGCCTCCATTTAAACCAGAACAGTAACTAAGGTCAGCTGGAGAGAGTCAACTGCATCAGCCTCCCTCTGCTGTGCCCTGGAAAGAAGGGTCAGCTCTCAGTGTGATTGTAGCTCTTCAAGCAGCCAATGAACACAGGAAGGATATAGAAAAAATGTATTTTTTCCTTTCCTCTTTTCTTTCTTTCCTTTCTCTCTTTCTTTTCCTTTTTCCCTCCCTTCCTCTCTTCCTCTCCTTTTTTTTCCCTTCCTTTCTTCCTTCCTTCTTCTCAGACAAAGCATATTCTTTCATTTCCCCTAAAAAAAATGCAGGGATATATCATATATCATATTTATCATATCTTGTCACTGCAAGACATCCAATAGCATACTGTCTGGAAGATTCATATTCATATCATTCATATCTGCTTACTATGTATCCACAACTACTCATAAAGTAGTCCTTTACAGTCTGTGTTGTGCGATACGGCTTTCCTGGGTAGGTCATCCTGTGCTGACGGAGTATGGTCAGACCATGGTAAGGAAATGCAGAGGTTTAGCTGGACACAGAGGAAAGTCCATGCATTCTGGACTCAGCACAAGGGAAGTGTATCAGGGGAAGATGATCCTAGTAATGGAAGAAAAAGCCAGCCCGTCAGTCACCAGCTGTGGCTAAAGGGTTATCAGTCTGTATGTTTCTGACGAAGATCAGGAGATAGTAGCTTATTTCCAAGAGACATTTAATTGCCTCTAGTCAAGTAATGCGGAACACTGATAAGTTATCAACACTTTCTAATCAGAAACTAGTTCAGTTCTTCAGCATCCCAGCTAGACCCATTTGGGCAGTGTTCATATGCCTGTAGGTGGAAGCAGCTGTTGGTACAGGCAGAAGTTTAGTTTAAAAATAGGTCAGTGATCAGTTAAAAATCTGTCTTCCACCAAAAAAAACCCCATTAATGTTTTCACATCAGAGGAAAGAAAATACATTCCCAAAGGGGATGTGCTTTGTTTGTGTACAGGGCAATGCAGCAGCCTTTCTAATTATCACCTAGTCAAAGAGGATGTTTTCTGTTTTGTGCATAAGCTGCATGTTGCTCATTCCTGGCTCTGTTCTCACCCCTGTAATTTCAGCGCTCATCTGTAACACTGGAATGCATGCCCAAAGAAGAAAGCCCGTGAAAAACAGATTTGTAAGGGAAAAAAAAAAAAGAAAAAAAAAAAAAAAGCAAATCTCCTCCTCCTTGAAATCTAGAGCAACATCTCCCCTCACACAGTTACAGGACACTTCAAAAAGACGGGTGTAGTAAAAAATTAAAAGCATGCTTTGGCTTTGTGTTTAGGAAGCGCTAGCTCAAGTAGCAACAGGTATCTCACTTCTTCTGTTTTCAGATTCCCCACATCAGAATTTCAGTCTATTCCCAAACATGCACCAGGAACAAGCACACCAAGCAGATACTTTCATTTCCAACACAGTTGCAACCCATCTCCTTTGTACAATACCATGACCACAGACAGAAGGTGTCCCTTGCAGCCACCCTGTCGTTATTAATAGACTACTCTGATTAGTTTAACCTTTTTTGCTCCATTTTTTCCTCCTTTAATCAAAACACTGTCAGAACAGTGAATATATTTCATCATTAGATGAAATATATTCAGATGTGATTTGCACCAACTAATCACATCTGTTGGTGCAAAAATAGCTCTCTCTCACAGAAACCTGTAACAAAAGTTATTAAAAACCTCATTGCTTCTTCATTTCACTGCAGACATATGAGGGGTTCTTGTCTCTTTGCAGATTTCTAAAATCAGCTTTTGCCAGGCACCTTCAGGAAAGAAAAACTGCCTTGTACGTATTGTGTTTTAAAATAAAGATGTCATGTTTAAAAGCATGGAGTCATTGAAATCTGAGATCATCTATTTCTGTTTTTCATTAATATAAGCTGCGCATACTCGCTCACCATGCCACATTACAAAGTCCCAGTCTCCCTGTCACTCAGAAACCATCTCAGCCTGAAAATCAGTGGTTAAAGCTTGCTGCAGCTCCTGGCCCATGCGTATACCTGATTTTCCTCAGCATGGGAAATGCTGAGGGGGGCAGGGGCACGTCTCCAGGGCTAAGCATCCCGAGAACCTACCTACTCCCTTGTGCCTTCCTGACCTGAGAAAAGGGGATGGTGCACCAGCACACATGTAGTCCCAGCATCTGAGCACCTCAGACATGCAGGGAATTTGTGCGACTTGTATTTTCTGAGAGAGAATTTGAAGCACCTGGAAATGAAGGCTCGGACTCACAAAGGGGAACTGAATTCAGAGCCACCTAAAGAGTTTCATGGAATTTTCCCAACCTCACACAAAAACCTCTTCTTCTTCAGGGAATTGGAATGAGACCTATACTACCTCAGCTTCCAACTCATCCCCATATCAGTGACTTGCTTTTCTTCCCATCTCTTTCAGAGATAACGTGAGAGCCGCAGATCCAGCCCATCCCCAGCCAGTCTGGAGCTGCTCATTCCTGAGCATTTGCTCGTCTTTTCCCCACGTTGTTTGCAACGTGTCAGTGACAGTGATAAAAGTCAGTTGAATTGAAGGCAAAGTAAACAGACAAGTACTGTCTTCATGCTGTCCCTCTGAAGTGCCTCCTAGAAAGTCTGTAAAAAGGACGTGAATAGTTTGTTAAGGACAGTATATTAATGACATAACTACCTTTTTGGTAGCCTCTCTGCAGACCAGTAAAATGGTCATTCATTCCTTCCATGACCATAAATCATCTAATTGAATGTTTCTTGTCTACGAAATGTACATGGCTTAATTAAACACAAGGCCTAGCCTAGCTATCCGATGTCAAGGCATCGGCTGCGGTTTGCTGGGGCTGAGCTCTGTCCCTGCGCGAGGAAGGAGCCACTCGAAGCCCTGGAAGGCTGGGCTGCCCCTCCAGCTCCAGAATGCTCAGGCTCCTATCAGATGGCCTTCTTTAAATCTGCAGACTTACTTTCAATTTATTCTTGAGAAACAGCAGGGCCTACAGGAAAAAAAAAAAAAAAAGAAAGAAAAAAGAAAAGAAGAGAAAGAAAAGAAAGCTTTCAATTCAAAGTGCATAGTTGTGAAAAAGCCATGCTCTGAACCAGGGTGAGGGAGAGCAGCTCAAGGCATATATTCTACCCTGGCCTGTACTTAATTATGTATTTTGAATTGAAAACAAACATTTTTAAAATGGCTACTGAGTCGCACTTCTCGAATGAATCCAAGATGGTGGCAGATGTTACGGCTTCTGCGATAAATTATTTCAAAGGCGCCGAGGCCCGTCGCCTTTTTAAAGTGACAGCACTTGGGTCTCTACAGCCGCTTTCCAGTTCTCTGGCGGTTTCTTCGCTTGACTGTTTTTGGGACGCCTTTCCATCCCGCATTTCACAATATTGCCACATCATTCAAGCGGGATGAAACCGAGCCGTTTCTGTGACATTCGTGCAGAAGGACGGCCACTGTGATCTTAAAGAATGTGGCACCCACAAGCAGACACATGGCTTTGATATTTTTTATTTTATTCAGAGCTCTCTAATTTAGAAAGCCATGTGTCACCAGGCGAAGCTGAATGTTTGCTCGCAGTGATCGCAGCCTCCTGCCCACTCCTCTCACTCCTGCAGTAGTTAACGACTTAAGAAGTTGCTTGAGAAATTACTCAGGAAAGATCCCCCCTGCCATTTTGAAGAAATGTTTTTTGCTGGCTGCCAGTTAGCCAAGAGGGTAAACTGGAAGAGACAACTGCCCCACCACAAGCCTTAAGAAACACTGAGCTCTATAAAAAGCCCGGAAGCCTATAAATCATAACCAAGAGTAAATCGTCAGCTTTGCCTTAGAATAATGGCATCGCTGGTAGTGGTGCAGTGGTAAGAATCAATATGTTCAAATGCAACAAAGGAGTTTTGAAAATAAATGTATCTTAAGCACTGACTTGGGACTGCCACATATAGTAGATGAGGAAAATTACTAATATCCCAGTGTGGGAGAGGAAGGAGGGGAAATAATTGTGGCGTAGAATATAATACATTGCACAAAAAAAAGTGTCATCTAGCTCGTATTTCCTCTTAGACGGAAGACAAGTCTCGTCTCAAACAACTCTTATAATTTTACAGTATGTCCATTCCTTTATTTTCTGCAACTTGCCATTGCTTTTGGAGAAGGCTGTCTTTCCCGGTCTTCGTAGCCCAAGAAATCTTGCTGGCTGCAGGACGCTCTAGGAAGGTGAACAATGTGGGTCTGAATCCTTACAGGTTTGGGAGATGACTCTGAATAACCTTCTAACTTCTGATCTGTAAATCCTCATCAGACCCAGGTGCCTTCCTGCACCCTCACTGAGAGACTAGGTATCTCACCTGGTTACCAAAGGTGCCAGCTGACCCCCATGGGGATGAAGACATCTTCCCCTTCTCCAGTGCTCCCCAGCCTGCTCAGGCAGCACTGGCTGCTATGCCTTTTGTTTCGAGGGATATAAGTCTCCTGGGGCATCACAAGGGCAGCTGCTGGCCTCATCTCTAGACAATGGCTTCTCCTTTGACAGCCATACAACAGTGAGTACCTCAGTCCTTATGGCCCAGATCCACAAGGACTTATTATGAGTAGCTCTTAATTTCAATTGGATTTATGGACCTAAACACCTTGATGGCAGAGTTAACATCTCTTCAGAAGTTCATCTGATATCTCACTAAGTTTTAAGCATATCCTTTTGCTTAGCAGAGGCAGGCTTGCACTTTAGCTGGATGATATCGACCCTTCCTATCTTTAGTATCTACCTGATTCTCCCAGGCTGCAGTACAGAGCCCCAGTGCCCAGCCTGGATACTAAGGACCCCACCACAGCACAATGCACCTACAGCAGTAACCATTTCAATGCTGAAATCCTCCTTGTAAACCCAACCCCAATCACATCTGAGGTGGCTATCTTCTTTCTTAGGATAACCCTTCCTAACAGGGCTCAGGTTTAATCATTAATAGGTTGTTTTCTAACACAGAGTTTCTATAGGTACTGTAGGGTGATGAGATTAAATGTCTGTACCGTAGCTGTGCTGTACAGCTGTGCTGTACAGCTGTAGCTGTACTGTAAATACTGTAGCTGTGATGAGATTAAATGTCTGATTGACAATAATGCACTTGGCTAAGAGACATCCTCCAGATTACTTTTTGAAGGTGCATCTTGAGCTTCTCATCTGGCAGTTTAGGAGACTTAGCCTCATCCTAATTTCTTTTCCTTTGTTCTGTTTCTGATTCTAATGTATGATCTGAAAAAAAATCCTTCAGATAAGCACCCTACAGGATTGAGGAAAACTTTTCTCAGTGTAAAAGTATGCTGTACTTCAGGACAGGAGCATCTCTCTAATGAGGAGAGGTTGAAAGACCTGGGTCTGTCCAGCCTGGAGAAGAAAAGACTGAGAGGGGATCTTTCAATGCTTATAAATACCTAAAGGGTGGGTGTCAAGAGGATGGGGCCAGACTCTTTTCAGTGGTGCCCAGCGACAGGACAAGGGGCAACGGACACAAACTGGAACACAGGAAGTTCCATCTGAAGATAAAGGAAAACTTCTTTACTTTGAGGGTGACAGAGCACTGGAACAGGCTGCCCAGAGATGTTGTGGAATCTCCTTCTCTGGAGATATTAAAAACCCGCCTGGACGCTTTCCTGTGTAACCTGCTCTAGATGTACCTGCTTTGGCAGGGGGGTTGGACTAGATGATGTCTAGAGGCCCCTTACAACCCCTAACATTCTGTGCAACAAGCTGCAAAGTAAACTAGGTTTTTTTGTCAGAGGATGGGATTCCATTATCACCTGCTACAAAAGGACATTTCTGTAATTTGTGGTGCAGCTTATACATGCAGTCTATGTGTGTGTTGTAATCTCTGCCATTGGATCACAAAGAAACTTTGTCTCTTGGAACTTATAAAGAAAACAATGGGATGGCTGTGTCAGAAAATATTTATACTATCCTGCAATCAATGTGATAAAAAGAAAAATTAACTTCAAATTATATTCCTTTACTTGTCTAAAATTGTATTGTAAAGAGCAACTTTAGGAAGGCTTGAAGGAAGATAACATTACTTATATTCAATTACGTAATAAATTATTAAGCTACTAAACATGCTTTTGGTGATCCTTTACACTGACAACACTTTGCTTCTCTGTGGCTGGGAAGAGTCATGAAATATGCTGTACATCACCCAGTTAGTTCTGCTTGACCTCCCACTTGACTCTGTTACACCTTGCCTGTGATGGAGACCATGACCTGCTCTCAGGTTTCCCACTTGTGAGTGTTGAAGTGTTAGTCTCATAATCCAGTTTGTAAGTGGAC
>NW_010329449.1:459-10344 GCF_000700745.2 Antrostomus carolinensis | reverse complement strand
AGAGATAAGTCTCCAGCATTCACAGGCACGCGGATCAAATGGTGCAGGCTGGGGTCAAGGCTCCAGATAAGTAAAAGGCAAGTTCCAGGAGCATCCTGCTCTCTCCTCCTGGGGAGAGCCTTGTAGTTAATTTTTCTTGCTAATTCTTCTTGTAGCAGCACAGAGATGTCTTCAAATATCAGCTCAGTCTTGGAGTTTCTCAACACCAATTCCTGTGACAGCAATACTATGATTCTTGGCACAAACAGGCACTTTCTGTATCAAACTCTTCATTCTTTGGATGCAGAAGCTAAGAGAAATCTATGAACTAACAGTGCATCTTAGGAAATCTAAGAGAGATTTGGTCCAGCATGGCCATCAAAACAAGATGAAACTTAACTTCTTCAGTTTTGTATGTTATTAATGATTCAGTAACATGCACTGTTTAAAAAAAAACCAAAACAAAACCAAAAACCAACCTGTGGAGCTCTTGTACACCATGTTTTCCTCTGCAATTCTGTCAGGAACAGCTTTTTTGAGGATGAAACACACAGCTACATACATGTAATGACTCTTGGCTTATGCTGAGATCCTAAATGGTGTATAAGAAATTTTTTTTCAGTTCTTAACTAGGAAACAAAATAAAATGTCACTTTTTTGCCACCAGAGTTTGCAGCATTTTGGCACCTCATGCCTTCTGCAGTGTGTCTGTGTGTCTGTGTGTCTATACTCTCCTCATGTGCATACACATGCAACCATGCACAGGATGGTCTCTTATCTTCCAAAATATCTTGGTGTTATTACTTGATTGTGCTGTATTATCAATATACAAGTTCTTTCCTGTTGGTTTCTTGACCTGGGCTAGGAGTGGGGATGGTGGTCATAAAACAGCAATTTCATTAATATCTGTCTTGGTGCTTTCCTTCTGTGTATTTCATGGTTAGTAGAGTTGTTTAGAGCTAGATCCAAGAAAAAGACACACAGGTCTATAAACTGGGTGCTTGGCCCCAGAATGTAATCTGAAGGTGATACACCCCTCTACCTCTTCAACAAAGCATGCTGAGTGCCCTGATCAGAAAGCCATCTATGGTCAGCTAATAGAAAACAAAAAATGTAGAACTTTGCTGGAAATCTTGTCCAATTCCAGCTGTCAGAGTTAGGGCTAAGGCTGCAAAGCTGTTGTCTTCCTTCAGAGAGGTGAAACAGTCTGTCCTTGTGTGGGACTTCTCTGAGCAAAATGAGATGGGCACATTGCAGCTGCTGCTGTGGCATCTGATGGTCCTCTTGTTTATATGATCCTCTGTATCTGACTGCTCAGAGAACAGAAACCTGGGGATTTGAAGCTGGATGTCACATCCTGGCAGCCTGTTGGGTGTGCCTGGGGGATATTTTGCACTGTCCTGCTAATGCTGTGCTGCTGTGCAGGGCAGCAAACTGTGCAAGGCATGACAGAGACCAGCTTCTTGCCTTACAGAGACTGGATGAAAAAAAAAACCAAACCAAACCTAACCTAAAATAATCCTGACAGCAGAGAGCACAAGCCATACCTTTTAAAGTCTAACATATTTTCAAACTGTCAGAAACAATTCACCTTTTTAAAGTAGGAACTCAGCTCCAAGGTATGGCTCAGATTCTGTGGCCAGTGCTGTGCACAAAGACAGCATAACCCAGACGACCCTGCCAGCCCCCAAAATTTACAAAGAATTGCTTTTTTTGTTCAACATACCTTGCCAATTTACCACTATAAATATTTTTCCCATATTTTGATTACTGTGAAACATTAAGTCTTTTGGCCTTTTCTTCTTCCCTTGGGAGGAAACCCTGTCTGTAGCAGTTTAACTCCAGCCCGTGGCTGCAGCATGGGACAGTCTCTGCACAGGAGAGGGACCAAGTCTGAACACCAGGCAGAGCGGCCTTCCTCCCGTTCCCGCTTGTGTGGCTGCCATCTGCACGTACTGGCTGCGATGATGTGAAAGGAAAGCTGCTTCCGCAGATGCCACAGTGTAAGATGATGATGCAAGAGGAAACACCAGAGACAGAGGAAATGGGAAAGGACAGTTCAACTTGCACAAGTCACCAGATAGGCAAGTACAACTGGGAAAACAAATAAGTGGTCAGGGAAAATAACAAAGGAATAGAAACAAAACACCCAGGAAATAGAGTCTGATCTAGGATTTGTAGATCCCTGCAGAGTTTCCCTCTGCAGTATTATTTCAAGGAAAGGTTAATCAATAATACATGGAGGACCAGAGATTTTGGGGGAAGTTGGACAAGCATATTACAGAAAAGGTACCCCATGGTCCAGCATAATCCTCACGGTGCACATGTGTCTGACACTTCCTGCTGCAACTCTAATTTACAGACTAGTTTTTGAAAGAGTAGTTCAGATTGTCTCTTCAGGAGATCATAAAATACAAAGCATACTTTATATTTATCAGCCCACTGTATTTAGAATTATTTTGTCCATTCACCCTCACTGGTGGGGTCACTTGAATAATCCTGTGATTGCCTTTGATTTGTTGTAGTGCTATGAATCTGCTGCTTTTTTTCACCTGTATGAGACAGTACGACAGCAAGCAAAGACTTGTCAAGAAGCTAAGCTAGTTGGCAGTCTAGGACAATCTCTTGGTTGGTGCTTTTTTTTGAATTCTGATATAATGTCATATTTGTCCTGAGTGAGAGAAGTGACCTTAGATTATATCCAGTTGAGTTGGTTTTGCTGTTGAACTTGCAAGCACCATGGAAAATAAACCACAAACTGTACCTGCCAGCAGTCTATTTAAAATGGGCTTTTGAAGATGATGACTGTTTCTAAATAATTAGGTTTCACACTGGAAGCAGGGTGAGAAATGTTTTACCTGTAGGAATGCTTGTGTTACTCCTTGACAATGCTAGACCAAAGGTGCCTGAAGGACTCCTGTCTTTGCTACAGATACAAATCAGAAAGCATTTTAAAAATCCAAATTCCGCTGATTAGCCCCTTTGATATCTGCGGCAATTATTCCTGAAGTTCACAAGTGAAAGTTGGAGTCAAGTCCTCTGAAAAGGAACATGCTTCTGTCTCACCCATGTCCTCTCATTGAACAACAGCTTTCCAAGTCACCTTATTTTACGAGTGCAGGTTTTTTTACACTACTGCAAGAAAGACTACACTACTATTGTTTAAAGTTAGGGTTAGTTTGGTTAAGGCAAACTTGGTGTAAATGACTTGGACAACAGCTGGAATTGCAGGACAGTGAGGAAATAGAGGTTTCCTTGCATGCAGATCTGGAATCCAGTCTCCAAAGCACTTGCAGGAAAGCACAGTAACATAATTAACTTTAATACCACCTTACTCCAGTGCAGTAGAAAAGAGAATCTGGCCATGCTGAGCTTTTTTTTCTCAAAGTGGACAGGCGCAAGCTCCTTCCTTAAAAGAAAATAATGACCCCCAAGGTCAGTTTTGTTATTTTAGGTAGAGTTCCTTCTTTCAAGCAGACTCCTGTGTAACACATGAGAACAATTTCCAGACCCTTATCAGAGCACCAGCCAAGGAGTGTCTAGCCCACTATCTGCATCTTCCGAAAGAAACAATGAGAACCCAAAGGCAGACAGTGAGGCGAGCGCCAGTACACCCTCCCCGGAGAATGGCAGCAGGGTGGGAAGGAGGGGCAATCATCGCCCTGTTGGGAACATAATAGCCCCCGGGTAGGCCACTGCAAACAGGAAGGGTGTGGACAGGATCTGAGTGCAGCTGCTGCTCTGCTAACAGCATCTGTTCCCACCAGCTTTGATCTGCGGGCATGCGGCATTCTGTGCCATGAGATAAACCTGCTCTTGGAGTGGGGTTTGTTTGCCTTACGCATATCTCCCTAATGAGCTGTGCGCCCAGGCAGCCATACACTCCAAATGCAGAAGCAACAAGACCAAGCCTTTCTGGGAGGGTTGCAGCAGGTCCTTGCAACCTTTTCACAAGTCTGGGAAAGATGACATCATGCCCAGGTTGTTCGCCAGCCCCAGATTTCTCACAGACCAGCATAATCACCCTCCTCACTATCGCGCATGCAAAACTGGCTGGACTCCTTCACTCGTGCTTGCCTCTGTGGCTGCATCCTTCAGAGCACAGCACCCAGTTTAACATAATTAACTCTTGCAAAGAAAATTATTCTAGTTGGCTTGTTGGCATGGCTTAAGCACTTTGTTTGCCCTAGCTGGAGCCCTTAGGTTTGGAAACGAGCAGGGGATTCCAAGTTCCCAATTAACAGAGGCCAGAAACACTGCTTCGCTGGGAACAGATTTGGAGTTGTGCCTGCAGGCCCAATCCAACTCCCACTGAAGCCAACAGGAGGCTGTTCCGAAACTTCAAGGGATGTTTATGAGCCCCCAGCAGATGAGGAGAGAAACTGAGTAAGTGTCACAGCCTGGGCTGTTTTAGAAGCCTTCAAAGTCTCTCACCTTCCCAACAGCCTAAAGACTCACACTGAGGAGGGCAGCCGAAGGTAGCTGCTTCATTCCCATTTTCAGAGATTAAGCATACCATTGCACAGGGGGATGATTGCATTTGCACATGATGTTTTGGAAATATTGAAGTCCTCCTGCATGTTCTTCTTCACTGGTAGTAAACATGAGACAATGGCTAACAACCTGCAGATATTTTGGTGGAAGAAACAGCAGGGAAAAAAGTAAGCAGGTCAATGTTTATTGACAAATCACCGTTGGCTCAGCTGCAATTTTATCTGTAGTCAAAGGACTGTGTGTCCTGTCTCTCCTCTTTAGGAGCCCACCTCAACCCATGAACTCCCTGGAGAGTACCTACAGAGAGTAACTGGGTGCAGAAATCCATCTGGACTCGTCTTCTTCCTCCAGTCAGTGAGAGGCGACATACATGGCATGAAGATATTGTACGTGGGCTGGAGAATAGGCAACCAGCTGTGAAAATGCTGGAAGCTGAGGTCAAACATTGGCAGGTGGGAACCTTTATACTCCTTGTACTGATATCCAAAGCAAGCACATCACACTATGTCATGACAATGTTCAGTTTAGCTGCACTCTTGGGAGTAATTGCCAAACTCATCTGTGTACAGAAGTGTTTGCTGAAAGCTTGGTTGGATGGAGAAGAAAGACTTTTCAGAAGTGAAAAATTTGTCAGGTGGACACTGAGGGGGCCTTGACTATGTTGCCTTTTGCGCATCATTTGTATCTCTGGGATTTTTAATGATGTTTTAATTAAGGAGAACAAACCAGTAAAACTCTACTCTAATTTCCAGCTGCCCAAACCCATTTGAAGAAATCTACTCAGAAAATTATGTGGTCGATTCCTGTTTGTAAGCTACAGTACGCCAAGTCCTTCAGTTGCTAACTTTGATCAATTTCGTTAAAGTTTGCCAGAGTTAAAAATTAATTAGGTCTTAGGATATGGTTCAATATAATTAACACTCTGCCATTATTTGGTGGAGTGTGGCCACTAATAACTAAATAGATCATACTTTGTCCATGTTCACAAGTTTGTGGTTCTTTCCAGTGAAAAGCTGCAGGCAAATGATTGGTTTTGTCTGCATCAAGGATTATGCCTTTAGTTTTTTGACTGTGGACTTCAAACTTTCCTTCGGGTCTCATTTGTTTTGTGAACAGTGATACTGCTGTGGCTTATTGGATTTTGCGTCTTCGTTGACAGTCATTATGATTATTCCAAAATACTCTTCTTAACATGGGGCTTTACTCATATTCATTGAAATCAAGGAAAAGACACCTTCTTTTGTCCTTAAGAAAGAAATTTAACTTAAAAGACACAGGACTATCAGGATCCAAATCACTGTGTTATTCAACATCTTGCAACCACCAACTGCAGCCACTCAGCAGCGGGCGGCTCTGGTGGCTTCTAAACCTGGGTACAGGGAGCACCCACAGAGCTCAGACAAAAGCTCCACAGCATGTTTCCCTTTGGCTTCAAAGAGGTTTGGATCCAGCCCTGCAGGCACTTATTTCAGAAATACAAGATTGTGGGAAAGGGAAGAAGAAGCACTGAAATATTTTTTTGTTTTGTCATTTTTTAATGTTCCTTTCATCTCTGACCAGCCTAGTGCACTTTCAAAAGACTATTCCTACAATATGTTGACTGAAGTCAATGGCAATTATTTTACAGTAACCATATTCCTCTGACTTACAGCCACAGCATTAAAAAAAGTATGTTAGATAAGCATTTATAAAAAAATAAGTTATATATGTTATATGAAAGTTTATAGCAAAGATCTCAGCAAAAACACTGACTAAAGTAACTGCATGTATGATAAAAATCTTTGGGTATCTAAAGAGCAGTCAGTGTTCATATATTATAATCACAGCAGGAGGCTAATTTCTCAATCTATCCAGTGGTGGAAAGTGGCTAGCTCCTCTACACTAAAGAGGAGAGAGCAAAGATAGAGCTGATGCTTATTAGCTAAAGATACTCCACTGTGAGCAGTGGCTGACTCGCTCTTTGTCTTTTGCATGAACCCCCATGAGCCCCTGTTCTTCAAGGCCCTCATGTCCTACCTCTATCTTCCATCAGTACTGGGATCATCCCTTGTCTCCTGTTTAGCCCTCTAACCCTTGTCATTTACCCAGAATCCAGCCAGGGGGTTGTTTATTTAGCTGTCCTGCTAAGACTGGGATGATATCAGGAGAAGATGGGACCAAGGGATGTCCCTGAGAAATATCAGAGGTACAAGATGGTCTCCTATCAGGTACTATATCTGGGAAAGGACAGGGAACAGTGTTCAGTTCCAGCTTTGAAAGTTGCATTTTTTTCAGCATCTTGGAAGATGGAAACAATGTATTCTGGGAAGCTTATTAAACCCAGGATGTTTTAGACTTATCAGGAATAAACATAAACTCCCGCACACATTTAACCCAGTGCATGGAGATACTCAAGTCTCAGAAAAATATTAATTTATTTCATATTTCCAGAGGCATGCCATTTATTTGACTTATTTTGACTTATTAAGTATTTGTGGAAACTTCATTTTATGCAGGAAATAGCTATAATCACCAGCAAATGTGACTTTAATAACTAAGATACTGGGAGCCATTTTTGGTTGGCTCTTAAACCTCACACACGGTAAAACCTTGTGATAGAATAGTCTATTTTCTTATCTGGAGTTTAAAGTCAGGAGAAATCCAACTGATTAAGAAAATCTTCAAGCAAGATAGTATATATCCTCTCTAAAATTAAACTCTGGCTGAATATTGATTTACTTCTGCTAGATGCACTCAAAATGCAAATATTGACAATGCAAAAAATAAAATCCATGGAATATTTCAGGTTTGAAAATAATACAGTCCCTATCACACCTGACAGATAAAAAATATCAAGCATAACTTGAAAAATAAATTTATGAATCTGTACAAGTAGTTTATTAACATTTGATTTCCATTTTGTATCTTAAATATCAACAAAATGTTTTTGACATTTTTGGTCTTCCAGCCTGAGGAGGGTTCATGTGAAAATAACATATGCATGCACAGGTTAGGGCAGCCACTGACCCTACTTCCATTGAAATAAATGGAGAGACTCCCATCATCTGGGTATTAAACTTTAAATAGGATAATGGAAATGTTATGGAAAAGACTCAAGCCCTTTGCGAATAGCAGCCTTGGTGGATTTGTTTCTCACCCATCCCCACCGCCTGTGGGACACATGACCTCAGGCTCCTTACCCAGACAGTCAGACACACAGTAAAAAGTAACACTGGTCCTGGGAATCATAAGGGGGGAAAAGGACACGTCCATAAACAGGGACAAACATCTTTCTCTAAGCAAAGCTGTCAGATCCATTTAAGCAGAGACCTGCTCAATCTTTTCCTCTGGGGCCGCTTTTTCCTGTCTGGGAACGTCTGTGGCATTGCCTGCCTGTTCCCGAGTGACCATCACTGGGAGGTTTAGATAAGGCAAGAAATCACACTCAACAGTCTTATGATCCCAGGCTCCAAGACAAAATGGGAAGGCTGTACTTTTGCTACCACTCTTTCAGAGGCAAAAAACCACTCCAACAAAAACCAAACACCTATCAGCTGAACAAAGGTTATATTGTCTGTTGGGAAACACTGGTCCTTAGCAATTGTCCTCATTTGTGTTTGTGTAACAGAAGTGCTTTTAGGTGGTCTAGCTCAGCTATTAGCATGGGGGTGGCAGTTACAAGCTTTAGCTATGTAGCTGACTCTAGAATAAATTAGATGAGGTAAAGAAAAAAAAAGTTTTAATACCTGTGTCAACATTAAGTTGTAAATACCTTGTAACGAAGCTCATGTCCTGTATTAGAATACAGGGCGGAACACAGTGACTGTAGGTAGCAAATATTATTAATAATATCTTCTGGAGCTGAAAATTTGGTATTTTACTTTTAAACAAGGAAAAAAAGCATTACTTCTCTCATCTATGAATACGCACACAGTGATATTCATCAAACATGTACATATGCAACGATATTTATCATAGAATAAATATAAATACCCTCTATACCTGAGCACCTGTTATGTAATTTACCTCAGATGTAGGCAGGAGTTGCAGGTGCCTTTTGTATGCAGTAAAATTGTCAGAGCCTCCTGTGTAGCAAATGACTCTGCATGAGGAGCTGAAGGGAGCAGCTTGAAATCACCGCATCTTTTAGAGTTTAGAAGGAAGCCAGATCACTTGCTCCAAGCCACCTTTGACATGCTGAAACACTGCATGGATCAAATACAATTATTCTTTATTATTTGCACTGGGAAGAGGCCCAGGAACCTTAATCACATATGGTGTCTGTTTCTCAAAGACCCCATAAAATAGTTGTAATGAGAAAACAGCCCATACTCCACAGATCTTGAAAGACAGGACTCTGCTTTCTGTTTTTAGAATATGTAACAGCTGTTGATAAAGGAGCACAGCATGAAGACGCTGGTGTACAGAATTATGGGCCATGCCTTTAGCTGGTATATATTGGCACAGCTCCAGGGACATCACATAATGTGCCATGCCTTCAACTGGTATATACTGGCAGAACTCCAGTGACTTCACAGAGTGATGCTAATTTACACCAAACTTATCTGGCTTTACATCCATAATTATTGCCAGAAACAATACGCAGTTATAAAGGAGAATTATTGTTTGAAATCTTGAATGAGAGGCAGACAAGATGCTTTCTGTCTCCCAGGAGAAGATGCATGCTGGTTTTTCCTTTTTCGTCATTCAGGAAAATTGCCAAATAAGGGCTCAGGCCAGCACAGGCTGAAGTTAGTAGAAAGTTTCCTCATAATACCCTGGAATTTTTGATCTTGGATCTGACACCACTTCAGTAGTGGAATGTGTTTGGCTTGGTGCACAAGTACTTTTGATAGATATATAATATATATATTTATATATATGGTGTCATCATCAGAACTTTGGGTTTTTTGATCATAGGATGGTTTATTCATTGTCAGGTCTATTGACATCCAATGGGATGAACCTTTTTCAGAAGGGGAAAAGATTTTTTGCCCAAGAGCTTGCAGGGCTTGTGGATAGAGCTTTAAACTAAATTGGAAGGGGAAAGGGACTGTAACATACCAGTCTGTGACGATGGCTTGCCTGGCTTTGAGGAGCTGCATGCTGGTGGGATTCCTCAGACAGCTCCACAAGGTGATAGGCACCATGAGCCATACCTGAAGTGCTTTTACACGAACACATGCAGCATGAGGAACAAGCAAGAGGAGCTAGAAGCCCTAGCCCAGTCCCAGAGATATGACATCATTACCATAACTGAATCCTGGTGAGAAGAATCCTGTGAATGGTGTGCCGTGAAGGATGGATACAGGTAGGGCAGGCGAAGCAGGGGGGTTGCACTGGATGTAGTGGAGGGACTGGAGTGTGTGGAGCTTCCAGTTGGTGATGGCACACTTGAGAACCTCTGGGTAAGGATAAAGGGACAGACAAAAA
>NW_010329449.1:0-328 GCF_000700745.2 Antrostomus carolinensis | reverse complement strand
TTCCAGTTGGTGAGGGCACACTTGAGAGCCTCTGGGTAAGGATAAAGGGACAGACAAATAAAGTGGATGTCGTCGTGGGAGTCTACTATAGACCGCTCAGACAGCATGACGACACTGATGAGCTGTTCTTTAAGGAACTAAAGGATGCTTCTAAGTGATCTTCCCTAGTCTGTATGGGGAACTTCAAGGCGTCAACTGGGAATACCACACAGCTGGTACAAACAGGTCCAAAGGATTCCTAAACCAGCTGGATGACAACTTCTTGGTTTAGGTACTAAGGGAACTGACCAGGAAAGCTGCCTTCCTCGACTTGTTGCTTGTCAACAGA
>NW_010329448.1:3338-5118 GCF_000700745.2 Antrostomus carolinensis | reverse complement strand
GGATTTTTGGATCCCCGCGTATCCGGTTGCCTGGGCTGCGGTGCTCGGTCCAGGGGTGGCTCTGACCAGAGGTGACCAACCCCTCCAAGGAGACACCGAGGTGCTGGTGGAGACCCCTGAGCTGTGGGACTGGACCGAGCTGATTTATCCCACAGCTTTTCCATCGTGTTCCCCAAATCTGGTTTCATTCCTGGGATGGCTCCAGCGCTCTCCACTTCCATGGGTGTCCTCACCGGGATGGAGGACACTTCTGAAATGACAGGAGAGGGTTGTGAGGAGATCTCCATGAGCTCTGGGTGCCAGGGAACAGCTCCCAGCCCTGCAGAGCAGCACAGACCCCACCACCCATCGATCTGCCCCTCGCTCAGCAGTGGGTGCTCTGAGATTCAGGGTGGTTTTGCTGTGGGTTTATGTTGATGACTTGTTTAAAGGCAGAAGATGTTTTATTGCTCTTAAGGCTTCTCCTGGATGTTTTTCCCACCTCATCAAAGTTGTTTGGAGTTGTTTCATCCTTACTCTTCACATTTACTGGCATCTCTCCAGTCAGCACTGGGTGGGGATAACCCCAATTTTCACACATCTCTACAAAATGGATGAGCTCTGAGAGCTCCCTGCTCCCACATAACCCACTCCCCACCCTGAGATTAAACACACCCCATCTCCTGCTTTATTTGTTTGTCCTTTTGGGGGGCTGTGGGAGTGTTTTAGAGGTGGTGCAGTGGCAGGAGCTGCCCATCCTGGCGTGGCTCAATGCGGCGGAGCCGGGCTGGAGATGCAGGAGGTGGGTGAGGAGTTGCCATGGTAACATTGACGCTGCTGCAGGTCCAATTTTTTTAATCTCTTAAACAGAAGATCCAGTCCTGGATTCACGAGAGGACGAGGTGAATTGGGAATATCTTGAGGATTTGGGTTTTCCTGGAAAAACTCTTGTAATTTCACTGAATTCTTCCTTTACTTTCAGGGTTATTCGGAGTCTCCAGACCTGGAGTTTGAATATGCAGATACCGATAAATGGGCAGCAGAGCTGTCAGGTAAGAGACTCCTCCTGATGGATTAATTAATCAGCCATAATTCTCTTTCCTGGCAATGATTAGAGGATCTTTTTCAACTCCAGTTTTACTCTGTTGTTGTCTGGAAACACCTCATTCACATTAAAAGAGAAGTGAGATCATATCATTAATATTTTTTTTTAGCTTTGTGCTGGGTGTGGGGTTATTTTTTTTGCATTTCCCTCATCTTGGATAAAACTTCAATTAATGTGCCTGACTTGTGGCTTTTTCCCACACCTTAGTGCACCTTGTTGGAGATTTTCCTCTGTGGTTTTTTTTTTGGCAGAGCTCTACAGCTACACGGAAGGGCCAGAGTTCCTGCTTAACCGCAAGTGCTTCGAGGAGGACTTCAGGATCCACGGTGAGATCCTTCTCTTGGACCTCTTGCTTCACTGGGGAGGGAGAGGGATCCACACAGGGGTTGATGTGTTAATGCTGCCTCAGAAAGCTCAGGCTGGGCACTGAAAATCTTCACGTGGTTTGAACTGGAGACCTCGTTATTGTGCATGGGTTGGTCCCTGAGTGCAGCTCACTGCCTCCAGCCTGTGATGTTGATGTCTGAGGTGGTTCATTGGCTCCAGGATGGCTGCACTGGAACATATTGGCAGCAGCAGGAGGAGCATCCAGCTCATTGCCCATCAGCTGCCAGCACTGGTTTGGATGGATGTGACTCATCCAGTTCAACCAGACGGTCCCTGCGGGTCAATCACACTTGCCTGAGTGTTAATCCC
>NW_010329448.1:0-3306 GCF_000700745.2 Antrostomus carolinensis | reverse complement strand
CTGCTGAATCTTTTTGAGCTTTCCAGGGCAGACAGAGGTGCCCCTTGCCCTCAACCTCCCTGCTTTGATTTTCCAGTACGAGATAAGAAATGGACCGAGCTGGACAAGAACCAGCACCGCACTCACGCCATGCGGCTTCTCGACGGGCTGGAGGTCACCGCGCGGGAGAAGAGGCTGAAGGTTGCCCGAGCCATCCTTTACGTTGCCCAAGGTGACACCAGACTTAGTTTCCCCATCACTAAATCCAGCTAACAGATTGGAGGCTATCAATATAAAATAATTAAAATCATTTTGTTTCTTTATATCTTTGATTTCACCTGGGATATCTGGAGTGAAGCTAATTCTTGTGGCAACCAGTTTATAGGAGTTTGGACCAAAATTTGGCTGACTTCCCTGTGCTGCCCCAGCTCTGGGATACACACAGCAAACCAGTTCCATCCTCTGCATCTGACTTTTTGCCTGAAAATTAAAACTGTGTTTTTCATTCCCCCCTGCAAAGTGCTTTGGTGCTGTGGGAGGGTCTCAGGATCCCTGTGGAGATGGGATCCAGCGAGGATATCGTTGCAGGCACGTTTGGGGAGTGCAGCTCCGAGGCAGAGGTGCAGGCATGGATGAGATACAACATCTTCCTCTTGCTGGAAGTGGGGACGTTCAACGCTTTGGTGGAGCTGCTCAACATGGAGATTGAGTGAGTACTGGAGGAGAACGCGTCAGGAATGGTTCTGGAGCTCCTTGGGAGGATTTTTTTCTAGTCTGTGGCAATCCCATTCCTGGTCTGCCTATCCCTAGTCTGATTTCTGCAGCCACTGCAATGACTCCTGTTGCTTTGGGTGGATGTGTAACGTGGGGTTCTACCTGATTTATGCAGAAATTCACTAGGAGCCACGCTGGTGGCAAACAGAGACAATCTGTTCCTCCTCCCTCGATTGCACTGTGAACAGGGGACTCGTTGCAGCAATATCTATTCCAGGGTTTGGCTCTGGCATGTGGGTTATTCGTGACTGAGTTAAAATGTCTCCAAAGGCTCCTCTGAGGTTGTTTTTCCTCTGCAGTAACAGTGCAGCTTGCAGCAGTGCCGTGAGAAAACCAGCCATCTCCCTGGCTGACAGCACGGACCTGAGGTACGCAGCAGGGCTTGGGAGGAGGGGGTGTTCCCCGGGGTGAGGGGGGACCCAGTGCTTGCTGGTTCCTTTGGCACTGGAGAGCGTCTGTTCTGGTTTTACTGGGACAGAGCTAATTTTCTTCTTAGTAGCTGGAATAGAGCTGTGTTTTGGTTTCAGTGTGGGATTCGTTATGAGATGAATGTTGATAATATACTGATGATGTTTTCAGTTGTTGCTGGAAGACAAAGGACTTTCCAGCCTCTCTGTGTTGTGCTGATTTGCAGGTGCAAGGTCTAGGGAGAGGGAGAATATTAAAATTAACAAATCCAAATTGGCATTTGGGTGTCCCAGTGGGATATTCTATATCATAGGGCCACAAAGATGATGAGGGGCCTGGAGCATCTCCCGTGTGAGGAGAGGCTGAGAGAGCTGGGACTGTTCAGCCTGGAGAAGAGCAGCCTGAGAGGGGATCTGATCAATGTCTATAAAGATCTGAAATGTGGGGGCCAAATGGATGGGGCTGGGCTCTTCTCGGTGGTGCCCAGTGACAGGACAAGGGGCAATGGGCACAAACTGGGACACCAGAAGTTCCAGACAAACTGAAGGAAAAACTTCTTCACTGTGAGGGTGCCAGAGCCCTGGGACAGGCTGCCCAGAGAGGGTGTGGAGTCTCCATCTCTGGAGATGTTCAAACCCACTTTTTCTAGTGGAAGGTGTCCCTGCTGATGGCAGGGGGGTTGGGACTGGATGAGCTTTAAGGTCCCTCCCAACCCCCACCAGTCTGGGATTCTGTGATCATTGTCTCTGCTCTGGGATGGCTGGCAGGGGACAGGGTGGGCACCGCTCAGCGGGTGGTGAGCAACTGCACTGTGCATCACTCATTTGAATATTCCATTATTATTGTTACTATAATTATTATTCTTTTAATTTCCATTTTATTTCAATTATTATTTTTTTTATCTCAATACACAAATTTTCTCATTTTAACCCTTCTGATTCTCTCCCTCATCCCACTGAGGGAGGGTGAGCGAGCAGCTCTTTGGTGTTTGGCTGCTGGTCAGGCCAAACCTACCCCAGTGTCCCTGGGTTGTCCCAGCTTTTGCCCTGGCTCCATGAGCATCATCAGGTGTGCTCAGGTCTGCTCAGTCCACAGACACCCCTTATGCTCAACCTGCACAGCAACAGCTCAACATATGGCTGGGTGGGGACATAAAATATGGGAAAGGAGGTTTTTTTTCCATGCTTTGACTTGCAGAGACCTTTTTCCCCAGTGCCTGAGTGCTGATCTCCTGGTGTGGAGTGGGTGCATGGACACTGGCTGTGGTCTGGGCTGATCCAGCCTCCCCCCACATCCCTGGGGTGCTGGTGGTGCCTCCATAACTCTGATAATTCACCCAACCTTCTGCTTTTTGTAGGGTGCTGCTGAACATCATGTACCTGATCGTGGAGACTGTTCGGCAGGAGGCTGAGGGAGACAAACCCGAGTGGAAGAGCATGAGACAAACCTTCCGAGCAGAACTGGGTGAGGACCAGGTGCTTGGGGGATGATGGGATGGAGGTTTCCAGGGCTGAAGAGCAAGAGAGTGAGATGGGGTTTGGCTCTAGGCCTTGGTTAATAGGGACTGGCAGTGCTGGGTTGGTTTCTGCTTGACTGAACCTTGCTGGTGAGGCAAAGGGAGATGAGCAGAGGAAACCAGACAACCTTTTCTGCTGTCTGGGTGCTCTGTCTCCCTGGGAAAAAAAAAATGAATATTGGGAGTGTCGTTTTGTCTCAACACAAGGTAAGAAGTAAGAAATTATGAGGTAAGAAATTAAGAGATAAAAATTTCTCAAGAGTTCAGAAATGATGAAGGTTACAAGGCCTTGGGAAGGAAGAGAGGGGCTGTCTGGGGTGAGATGAGGATCTTGGAGATGGGGAGCGCCAGACTGCAGAGGCCATGTGAGGGTTCAGGGGCTGGTGGTGCTGGGTGGGGGGACAGGGATGAGGAACACCCGACTATTGCTGCATTGTGGTTCCAGGAGCCCCCCTGTACAACAACGAGCCCTTCTCTGTCATGCTCTTTGGGATGGTGACCAAATTCTGCAGCGGCCACGCTCCACATTTCCCCATGAAGAAGGTGTTGCTATTGCTCTGGAAGACTGTGCTGGTAAGGAGAGGCTGTGGGGTGTGCTGACACAGAATCCCAGACTGGTGGGGTTGGAA
>NW_010329447.1:19709-33469 GCF_000700745.2 Antrostomus carolinensis | reverse complement strand
AAGATGTTAAGTAGTGCTAGTCCCAGAAGTGGCTTATTAGGAACACTACTTACAACGAGCCTGCAGCCAAAGTACTAACCACTGGCATTTTGAGCCTGATAATTCTGCCAGGTTTTTTCCTATTTTGTAATTCTGTCTATTTTAGTCTGTATTTCCTCAAGTTGACTATGGGGATACTACACAAGACAGTGTTGAAAGCCTTGCTAAAATAAATCCACTCACTGCTCTCCCCTCATTCACAGAGCCAGTCCTTTCTACACAAGACATTCAAGTTGATCACCTACAATTTGCCCTTCAAAATCTGTGTTGGCTGATTCAAATCTCTTTCTCATCCTTCACATTCCTGGAAATGGTATCCACAAGAATATGCTCCATAATTTTCAGGGCTCAGGAGACATAAAGCTGTCCAACTTGTAGTTTGCCAGATGTTCCTTTATGTCTTTTTTGAAAATGAGTGTATAATTTTCTTTTTTCCAGTCCAGAGAAACCTGCCCTGATTTCCATGATCTCTCTAAGACAGGAATTCAGTTTTGCAACGACATTTGCTAGCTTCATCATCATCCGTAGATACAACCTGACTTATCTGATGGATTTTATACATCCAACTTACTTACATAGTCCCTAACTTAGTACTCCTCTAGCATGGATAGAAAATTTGCTCCCAAAAATCTCTGTTGCTAGGCATGAAGATGTGGGAGGCCTATACATATTTAGCTGGTGTAAATACACACACAAACACAGACAGTGTATCCAGAGTACTCAATCAAATAGCAACTATATGTGTAAACCTGCCTACTTGTCAGTGGTAGCAAACCAGACAATGAAATATAGCAAGAGACATAATTAAAATTGCTTACAGTACATGAGGGGACTTTGTCAGCATGAGGATACTGGCCCAAAAGAGCACTGTTTCTCTAAGAACAGAAAGATATGCCCACAACCCATCAAACCCCAGAGGACTTTATAATTAACTACTAATAAATGCAACATGATATTCATAGGGAGCTATGCTGATAGTGAGTGCTTGCAATGAGCTCCTTGTCCAGTCAGTGCATCTCATGCTGAGAAAAATGAAACCAGATTTGGACATTTCCCAGTTCAAATTTCAGTTTGAATTCTGTGCCTTTTTCTTGTTTTCCTAACTCTGTCACCCTGCGTGTGTGCTGTGTTTGAAGCATGTTGACACTTTCTGCCTTGATGCAGCTGGCACCCCAGATCAATTACTGGACGCCCAACTTGAAAACACTTGAAAGGAAAACCACAAGGCGGATGGCATGGTTTGCTCTCAAGCGTGTTGGATATTGGCTGACCCAGCATAGCTTCATCCCAGTGGAGTTTCTTTATTTTGTATCTCTTCTCTGAAAATCGTGGAAATTTCCAAATACCCTGTATGCTAATTCAGTTTTCCAGTGGCTATCACAACATTGACATGGCAATTAAAAAACTTAAAATTTCCTAAGATGCAACCTTAACTTCAAAAGCAGCCTTTTTTTGGTTCTTCTAATTTAGTCCAATCTACTTCCAATTACGAACTTCCTTTCGATCTTCCTCTACAGAGATGCCCAGAGTAGCACTATTGGAGGTTAGTGATTCTGATCAGTAACCAATAAGACTACTGGCACTCAGACTTTATTTGGCTTTTGTTTTAGTTCCTCAGTTTGGATTAAGGCCCACCCCACTGCATATACAGAGAGATTAGAAGAGACTCACAGTTTTGTAAAGCTTAGTCAAAAAAGCAAATGATCGCCACTCACTGCAGGAGCGACTGCTCTATTGAAGATGAAGCTTCCAGCACCAATTATGCAAACAAACCTGGTGGCAGACAACTCCTGCCGACAGCAGTCGGCAAGCTTAGGCTGTTGCTATCAGTTACATGCAGTATCTCTGAAAAGGATGTGCAAAGTAAAGCCCGGCTTTCCACCACTAAAGGGGACAGACTCCCATACTCCCAACAAGTAAGGACGGTAATATCCTGCTATATTGCAACATTAAGTATGCCAGTGGCGACAGCAGCTCTCAAGCAAGCTCTCCCTGCTTCTCTGCTCCCCAGACAGCATCTTTTTAGATGCCAAGGTACACTAAAGCCATGTGCCTGAAGCTTGATGTTGGTTCACAGTATTAATGAAGCCATTAAGGGTTTTAATTTTAGAGAGTGCTTTATGGTTTTGATATCTAGTCAGCTTCTACTCAGCTAAATCTAATGTCAGGAGAACTAAAAAAGATCCTCTCTCTCACTGTTAATTTTGTCTGCACATGGTCACGCACGGTAGTTTTATCTTTATTTAAATACTAATAAAAAGAGACAGTTCCACATTATAAATATCTCCTCATACTTCATGCATAGCCAACATTTTTACATATTCATAGTCAACCTGAAGGCAAACAGAAGGACCTGGCTACTAGCATTTTTCATTAACAGCAGACTGAGCATTCCTCTCCCCTTAGTACTAAGTTTTGTCATGATTTAAAGGACACTGAGTTAAGGAAAGATGAACTGCCTGTCACTACTGTGTGTTCCATGAAATTACCATTTATGCATCAGGAAAAAAACCTGCTCGTTACATTGAAACACCTAATGATATTTTCCATTAATATTCAGTCCTTTGTTCTCACTTCTCTCTGGTTCTGGCAGCAATTCCCCATGACCACTGTATAAGGTTTCATTAGGTTACTTATCCTTGAGAAGCACTTTCATTTGCCATAGGAATGACTGGAAGGATAACTTAGTTGCTCAGTACTGGGCTTTTCTCTCCCTCCCCCTCCCTACTCTTTTCATTTAATTTAAGGAGAACAATAAGAGAGACTTAACTCTGCTTCTTGCCCTCTCTTTCAGATATGATGAAAATAAGATAAAAACCCTCTGTCAGGTCTGTCACTAAAATTTCAGTTTATTTATTATGAAATAACATGGCTTTCCCAAGGGAGCAAGCTATTCAGCTTCTCCTGTCATCATCATATACTAAAAGGGAGGAAGAATTGCATACTTCTGATCAATAAATTTTTTTGTGCCAATAAATGTGAAAATTTCAGGTAAGATTTTTCTTGTATATTATTCAAGAGAACAATTTGTAAATGACCTACTGACTGGCTTCTTTTTCCCCTATAGGAACTTCTGTGCACTACTGCCAGTACTGCTAAGAGTATGTCTGGGAGAGACAATAAAGAATCCTGACAACTGTTTGGACATCTCTTCTTTCCTTCCCCCCCACATCTCTTCTTTTTGCCTTTTCCCATCTAAAAAAATGTCCTCTTTTCCTTAGCTGTATTTTATTTTCTGCTTTTTGTTTCCTTATCTGTCTCCTATTCTTTATTCCCCTCCTCCACAAGAGATGCTGGGCCTTCCTCCCTCCCTCTCTCCCTCACTGTGAATATCATTACCCTTGGGACATCAGGAAAATTTTCAGATGTAAACAAAAACATAAATCCCTTTGCTTCTCTGTTCCCATTTTCTTCTTTTCTATATTTCCCCCTCTCCTCTTGCTTCATAAGTATTTTTGTATGTTTAGCCACCTGCAGAGACTGAGGGTAGAAGACATGAAATCAGAAGCAAACAAAACCTCTGCTTGCTTTAGCTTAGTCATTAATAGCACCATTAGCTTATTGAACTCCAAGATATATCATGTCACAGTTCATGATTCAGGGTCTCTCAATTGCTCTTCCATTGTTTATATCCTGAGTCAGTGTCTTTCAGATAATTTAGGCTTAATCATTCTTTTGCAACAACAGTCTTTCTGGTGCCATTTAATCAAATCTATCAGTCATTTTCATCCTATGAGACATCTTGAGGTTTCAGAGGAATCACCAGACACTCATGGGAGTAAAATTTTCATTTGTGCTTCAGCTTGGTGAAAATGGTAAACGACAAGGAAGCTGAGTGACCTGAGGTATCTGTATCTGTTTTGCCAGTCTAGGAACAGGGAGCTCATCTGGATAGCAGAAATACGGGAATGAGGAAAGAATCCTGACCTCAAACAGCAGCCATGAACCAACCACTCTTGAGTTAGTACGCACAATTTGCTTGGCTTTCTGCTGTGACTAGATCAATGCAGACAGAAAACCAAGAACTAGCCATTAAAACTGTAAACAACTGAAAATAGTCCTTATTCCAAGATGTTGCTACAGCACCTGTCATCTGAATGCTTTTGAGAAGTGTTCTACAACATGGGTTTTGTTTCTCTTACGCTTCCCCTTCCTCTCTAATTGGGGTGAGAGGAGAAAAGGTCATTCACAGCCAGGAAGCCAAGTCAGCACAGCCATGTGATTTGTATAATACTATAATTCCATAAACAAAGAGTAAAAACCTCAGTAGCCTAATTTTGAGTTCATGCTTGATCCACAAGTCTACCTACTTCAGTCTTGCAAAGTCATCAAAGCAAAATATCAGGGCAACAGTTTAAGAGCCCATGCTTCAGGGAAGAGCTGTGTCCTTTATTTCAGATTTGTTTTTAAGGACTTTAGAATACTAAGGGAGGTTCCAATCACCTAATTGTTTTGTTGTAGGAAACATAACATTTAAGCACTGGCTGGCAAGGAAACCAGCCTCTAATGTGTTGTCTGCCAATTCAGACACACACTCAACACAGATACACAAGTATCCTCTATGACCCAAAAGAACAAATGTGAAGAAAATCTAATCTTCCATTGTTATTGTTTATGAAAATGCTACTTAAGCATTTTTTAATCTGCTTTTGATTGGATGGAGAGGTATCACATATGACCTGGCTCTGGTTTTAAAGCTCTGGCAATACTCAGAAATTTATTTAATTTTGATGAGAATTAGTAATTTCCCAAAGCTAAGTTATATCAGTGACTCAGATACTTAAGAGGTTAGTCAAATCCTCTTCCTCCACAGTCTCACATGGCTGACAACTTTTAGATAAGTAATATTTAGCAAACAACATCCTTTTTCATACTTTTTACATCTTACAGTGGGATGAGAAGCTTGTTCCCGTGAAAGAAACTTTCTCAGATTTTGTAGAACAAAATGTTATATTTCTAGATCACATGCAACCTACAGATGGCTTAGCAATTTAGTTCATTAGTATCTCCAAATTCCCGTAAAGCACAGAACACTATCAATTTTCAGATTATGGATGGGGAAACCAATACAAAAATATTTAAGCTTCACAAAGTACTTGCAGCAAAACACAGAATAAAACTAAATACCTCAAAGGTAACAGCTCTGCATCTGGATCCTACAACCATGCTTCCCTAAAGAGTCTCCATGCTGCTGATTCATGGTGTTAGCAAGCATGTGGAATAGTTTACCCTCTAGGAGACAATTCTCTCTTCACTTCTCAGAGAATCCTGTGAGCAGCAGTGTGTCTGACCCAACACTGTTGCCCAGTCCTTGAGAGCTTGTCATCATCTGTCTGTCCAGGGACCTTCCCTTGCACCCTTTGAATTACAAGTACAACATTAATCTGGTTTGCTTTCAACTCTTGTATGATAGACATACATATATATATTATCCACTTCTCTCTGGTGTCTTACTCGTTCACTAAGCCTCAGGTCTGTTTGCAACCTTAGGAGGCTTAGCATCCTGCGGTACCAGACTGTATTCAATGTTCTCTCCCACAACCCATCAAAGATAGAAATTGACAACTCCTCACAAATACAAGGAACTAAAGCATGCTGATGGCACAACTCCGTTTTCCAATATTTGTTGCTTTTCACCCAAGGCAAATCTGCCTGGAGTCTGTCAGGTTGTAGCTGCTGTTCAAAATCCACTACATTTCTTTCTGTTCTCATACAGCCCCACCTTGCCCAGGGCCCTGGTCAAGTTGGTTGTCCACAACAGTAGCCAGGAGAAATTCAACAGGTGAGGATTCTATCTCTAAGCAGAATTTCTTTGGGCTGGTTCTCTGGGCTCCTTAAAAAGTAGAGGAAACTGTTAGGGAGGGTGTCTACTCAGTGTTTTCTGTAAACACCTTTGTTCTGCTGCTGTGCACTAGAAGTTGTTCTTTGTTTCATGTTCTTTGTGTCCTGGTATGAATGAAAGCAAGTCTGCTTTTTATCACCCCTAGCCTAATTGGCCTTGTCCCCAGTTTCACTTCCAGGTAGCTGACAACCATATATACTAAGTTTTTCCTAAATCACACATCTTCACATTTTTCAAGTCAATCTCCACTGCATTTTTGAAAAATACCTGTTTCTATCTTCAGTAACAGAACTAAGAGAGCAGCACTTCCTAAACAGTAATATCAGCACACAATGGAGTTTGCAGCTGTTTTCCAAAATAGGGCTTGCCACTTTTGCTTTGACCATGTTTTGCTGTTTAAAAAGAGCCTATTTACCATTATTTGAAGGGATGGAATGAAGTGTTTTTGAAGTAACTGGTCTGTGCAGGAAATAAAAAATGCCATTTAGGAAACAGACAGGGCACTACTTGTTTACATGTCCATTCAGAAACAAGCTTACACTTGCTCATTCACACCACCAACCTTGACCCATTGCTTAGCAGTACAGTGGAATGTACGGAATCCAGCGATCTGACCAGCATGTTACTAACCATGAAAACATTATGGCAGTGCCTGCCACTTTTGTTGACCAACAGGTAACAATAAGAAGTAACCAGCACTCTCAATTGCTACCTTAACTGTGGTAGTGGTGGCTTAAATTTATATGTTTTAATTTCATGAGGTTTCAAGCAATACTGAAAAGACTCATAACCATGAGTTTTGAATGAGCTGTGCGCATATCTGTTTAGTGATACTTTATGGCAAGTATATTAAAAAAGAAATCTTCAGCTGTTTATTATTATGAATTAATAAAATTAATATTTGTTCTAAGATTCTAGATGTTCTTGAAAACCTGTAATCCAGCTTTAGAAAATGTAATGGTTTGAAAAATTAGGTTCATAGGTTCTTTTGTCACAATGCCAGAGACAATTGGGCCCATAAAACCATGCCCATATATGTCAAAGACAAGAATTAGTCGAGTGAGATGCTGAAACATTGCAAACAAAGTGAGTGTGCTGTGCTCTGACTACCATTAGAGAAATAAAGTGCTTCCTTCAGAAGGCAATGGCACTAACAGGAGAGAGGTTGTGGACAGACAGGTATATCTGAGAAAACTTTCTGAATACCAAGGATAGTCAAGTAAGGAATAGGATGCCTAAACTGTTCTTAAATGCCTACACTACTATGCTATTTCCATAGGCAAATGTATTTCAAGAATACTTAGATAAAGTTGATCCTGTTACGGTGCAGAGAAAAAAAAAAAAAAAAAATCTGTCCATCTAAAACGTTTCCCGGGGAAAGTTCCAGTGTAACCACCATCAGCTCCTTGCCAGTTTGGTCTGCCTGCTTCATCACTCCTTATCACCTGCTCTGCCTGCCTCCATTATTTCTACCTTCTCCCTGAGTTCATGCATCCTCAGCCTCGTCCAACCTGCAGACCTTGTCTCTCTATGCCCTCCTGAGGCCTTGCAGTAACCTCCTCACGGCAGTATGGAAGAGATACTCTGCTGCTTCAACTTGGTCTTTTTCAGACTGTGTCCTTTCGTTATCTGCTGGCAGCACCACCTTCCTCTGGCAGTTACAGTCATGGGTACACAGCCCAAGCTAACAAGGAAAGAAGAGCCTTTAACTTTGTGCTCTCTTGCATGTCTCTGCTTTAATATCAGTGGTCCTCACAAGGAAGAACTGGTGGGCTAGGCAATCTCTCAATAACCTTTGCAGCCATGTTTCCATTTATTCTGTCCTCCCGTGATTTACTAACAATAAGCTAGATTGATGACAGCAGAAACAGAGACTGAAAGGAAGGAAAATATCCCTAAAATAAGGGGGGGTGGAGTTAAAAAGAGGTAGAGGAGGAAAATCTTTATAATAAAGAAGCATGGTGGCCCAAACATTCAAACATGGCTGTTGAAAGTTTTCCTAGAATCCTGAATTTTGTAAGTGCTGAATACTTCCATCTGCCATTAATTGTTAGCTTGGTACTTGCAAGTCCCATCACTGAATTAACTGCTCTGAAAAGCAAGACTCATTTTTTCCCTTCTAGAGCCTGAAGTGACTGATGTGGATGCAGGTGTTTAATTTTAGGCACACAGACTTGAAAGTAGAAGTGATTAGTTCCAGGGTTAGTTCCTAGATAGATTTTACTATAGCTAAGCAAAAAATACAATCCATCTGCTTTACATTTTACTAGGAAAGGAGACAGGTAAGATAAAGCTGGCTTAGTGAACTACTGAAGAACCATCAGCCTGCAAAACGACTGGACTCTGGAACATCTCCCAGGTAACAGTCATCTTGGCCTTAAATAACATAGATCCACTCTGGTCTTTCTTACTAACATGAGGCATGTTTTGTCATTTAAATATCATGTATCTACTCTAACGTGTATGAGAGCCTGAGCACTATTAGGAAAAGCTGTTGCCACTGGATTCCCATTGAGCAAAACAGTGGCACCACCCCCCTGTCCTTGATTGCTTAATAGGAAGGGTAATAGTTGCCATTATGTTGGACTATACACCAGGTCTATGCTACTAGAATACTCTCCTAAAAACTTTATCCCAGCCTCAGATTTAAGAGCTTCTTTTATCCCCTCTTGTTCCAAAAATCTGACACATGCAGATCTTCTCCCTTCTAGAAACAAGCTTCAAATGCTTTGAGACCCAGATTAACATGGCAAAGTTAAAAAGTGTGGTGCATCTTGCACACAGCAATGCTATATTAATAATAAATATTAATTTACATCCCCACAGTAGGAAAAAAACCTGACAGATCAAGCAGCCCTGAAGCGTTTGAGTGTGAAACCACCTGAACCTCTTCATGACAGTGAGATTCCCTAGGGACTTGTCCGCTTTAGGAAAAAGTTACCAATTTGAAATAGAAAGTAATCTTTTTATTCAGACATAATTTTATGCTCTACTGCAGGGTGTTTGGCTTGTGTGCTCAGCAAATGAAAGGTGGAGCCCCAGTGCATTTGCCTATGCCCCACAGGAGAACATTCTAATGGCAGAAACTCCTCTTGTGGAGCACCTGTCACTGACCAGCTGGTTGCAAAGTGCAAGGGGAGGCTCTGGATAGGGTTAAATGCCAACCAGGAAAGCTTATTAGTCTATTTCATAGCGATATTTTTCAGAAAAAAAACCCAACAAGGGACACGATGAGAAAATAGCTATGACACAGGGAAGAAGCACATTTAACTCTTAACTTTGAAGGGAACATTTTTTTAACTGTCTTGAGGGAATGCTTGCTTTTTCCATCCAGTTTAATAAAACTGATCGCAGAGAACTAATTTCTGCTAGGTAAATAGCAACCAGTACATCAATTTCCTGTCAGCAGCTGCAGTTTCAACAGTTTCAGTCTTTCATTCAAATGTGTGAATGCTTTGCTTAAATTGCACATTTCCCATTTAGTGTACCTTGAAAATATATACTGTCACTCATTCAATCTCTGTGAAGAGTTTGGCTGTGCTGTGGTTTGCATAAAGCAGCACTAGAGAGGATCATTCAAGCAGATAAGAGAAGACATTAGAACACACACAGGTAGAGTTTGGGAGAATTAAAAAAAGCCTCTGCCTACAATTCTGTGTAGCAAATGAGGCATCCAAAAGCGTAAGTTCTAAATCAGCTCACCAAATCCATCTGATTTCTCTCAAAGGTTAAAGGCTAACTACTTGTGTTAAGAAATAAATTATTGCATAGACTCAAGGAGCTTAGAAAGATAAAAAGGTGTCTCTTAAAAAAAAAAAAAAAAAAGGCTGTATTTGGAAGTCTAAAACATAGTAATGTATTAATTCAAATCTTCAGAAAATTCTACCTTGCTGGCCAATTCCTGTAAGTAACCTTTCCTTTTGTCTCTGACTGCTCTGTTATATTGACAAGAAGAAACTAGGATGTCATTTACTTAACCTAGCTAAGAGTTCTCATTTTTAATTCCAGTGGTGCTGTTCCTCCTCCCCTCCAGCCTAGGAGCTGTGTGATTTATGTGTGTTTTCACCATCGGCTGCTCTGGGGATTCCAGACCTCCTCCTCCTCCTCATGTACCATGCTGACATTTTGCAATCAGCCCTTAGTGGAGTCAAAGAACAAGTTAAAAGAGAGAATATCTCTTGTATAAAACTAGGACTTTCAGAAATTCCCAACTAAGAGTTTGTTTGTTTTCCCCCACTAGAAAGTGTCTGTGTGCTGGAATTTTAAAATTTTAATATTTTTAAAGTAGTACTCAGTTTTGGAAAAAAGATGCAGATTCCACAACAAACAGTTCCGTTTTCAAAATGGTTATTCAAAATAAAGTCAAATTTTAAATTTCATTAATATTTTTGTTAAAATTAAACTAGTTTCTCCATAATGATACTGTTTAGGAAAGGCACTTCACAAACACTTTTTTTTCCCAAATTCTTCATTCTTATTTTTGCTTTGAGACAAGATAGACTTTAAAGGCATGAAACTTCCTACAAAATGGAAAATCCATTTTTTTGCACTTTCAGAACAAAGCTAGTTATTAAAAAGATGGGTTATTTGCCTGCCCTTGATCTTCTTTGATCTGTACTGTCCATATGTGTATTCACATTATGGATGTACCACAATGCAAACTCTAGAAGCCAGAGACTTTTTTACCCTAGCAGTATCAATAGCTTATCTGAAGCCATGGTTCATTAAGCATAGTGTTTGTGATCCTATAAAAAGGAGTAGCAGTTAAGAAGTGAATATATAATTAGACACATCACCATGACAAAAACTGCCAGTGCACATCTTTTCCCTTCAAGTGTTTTTCTATATGTACATTTACACCATGTCTGATTTCAAGCAGTACCCCAGTATTTGCCTACAGGATGCCAGAGTTCCTAGGAAGTATAGAGACTGAAGATCTAACCTCTGAGAAGCAGCATCACTGCAAAGGTTTTTTGGAGCACTGTGTGCAACAGAAGTGTGAGCAGAGCTCCCATGGTAGCTATGGGTGCGTTCTGCAAGGATGCCATCAGTGATGCTTCAGTTCTGGCAAGTGAGCAGGATGCTCGTTCCCAGCTATCTCATAATGCCTAATCGGTCATCCAGGGAGAAACACTCCATGTTGGAACAGATGGTTCCTTAACCAGTTGGCAACACACTCAAAAATACAAGTCTTCCTAAAGCATCTTGCAATGCTAGTATGAACCAGTCAAAGCAAATTTCATGTTTCAAGCATGCAAAGCAGTCATAGATGAAGATGTACAGCTCAGAAAACAAATGAAAACACAGGCAGATTAGTAGTTTCACTTAGGAGAAACTCTGATGCTACATTTAGTAAGAATTCAGAGCTACTTGTGAGCCTGATTTTGTCCTTACAAAAGGTTTAAGAGAATGTGAGATTAGTGCCTCAATTATGTTCACTTTCCCAGCTAACAGCTATCCAGAAAGATGCTTTCATGAACAAACAAAAAAGGAAAATGCTTCTATGGATTCAAAGTTTCTTCCTATGAACAATTTTAATGCCAAGTTCAGTATCACTGCAGAAGCACATGGGACGAGGGGAAAGGGGAAGGCCAATTAAAGCATTCAAAATCCGTCAGTAGTAGGTAGGAATAAGTTTTTTTAAATGTTCCTTTTTCTTCCAGAATGATTTTTGCTGCTTCTGTGATGGCAGACCGGGGCTGCAGTGCCCTGTCATTCTTGGACAGGTTAGTGGCATTAATCTCACTAGGAGGAAATCCTGGAAAGACTGCAATAATTGTGCTCATTAGAAGAGGAAAATCTATCATCACAAGAAATACAATATTGGTAGTCAACTGGAAAAGTAGAAAGAAGATATTAATGCTTACCAAACTCATATTGGCAGGCTTTTTTCCAGTGAGGCTATGTATTACTAACATTGTGTTGCAGGACACAGCAAAGGATTTACCTTCAATAAAAGCTATTTTAGTTAACAGTAATTTGGTGTACAGGTGCCCAAGCAGCCCCAAGAATCAATCGAAAAATCAGATTTATCTTTTTAATGACCAGAATTTAAAACTCCGAAAAACTTATTTTTTCTATAACATTCCTCCTTTGTATGGAACAAAGAACTGCTGAATGTATAGATGTGTGGAGAGGGAAAGGGTCAGGGTTTTTAATTTTCAAAAATTCCTATCTGAGAAGTATTAACACAGGGTTACAAAAGTATGTAAAGATCTACAAAAAACTGGACTGAACCACTCTTAAGAAAGATAAAATGTGGGTATGAGTCTGACAACAGACAAATTCTGGCAGCTGTCACAAACCTAGGTAAAGCTCTTGTAATATCTGCATAGCTGACATCACTACATACATCTTGTTGCACATAACATGCCCAAAACATAAAGCAAAAAGCTATACTATCAACAAAGCATTCCTTACCTCTAAAATAACACGCCAACATTAGCATCAATGCCACTAGCTTTGAATGATGTGTTACCTACTGTTCTAGCTACTGAACAGAGAGAATAATGGGAGAGAGAAAAGGATCCCTACAGTCTTGAATCGATCCTATAGTCTGCCCTGGCACACAGAAGGCAAGTGTTTTCAGACATGAAAATTGATAGGGATCCTTTAGTCTTTAGTTTCAACCTGAGCATCTGGAACTCCCTTTGGCTCATTTAGAGACTGAAGTGCTCATGTCTTCTGGAGATGGTTGCATTAGTAAGTGTCTCTTCAAAATTAAGAATGACTCCTTCCAGATCAGGCTGTGTCTTTCTAACTCTTCTGTCACATGCTATTGTCAAGAACAAAGGACTGATTCGAAACCTAGGTACCCTCAATAAAATTACAGAACAAAACTAGCTTGAATACACACCAAAAATCTGAGGGGGGGAGAACTCCACTGGCTCTGAGGCAATTCTCTCATGCTACACCACTAAGCTAGTGTGTCAAACATAACTGTTACAGACATTTATTTCTGAAACACAGCCCTACTTAGGAAAACAGAAACAGTGAGTCCAGAGTACACTCAAGCTAAAGCCTGTTTTCTTGCAGTTCTTAGAACAATGGGCTGTTGATTTATTTTCTCCACCTACCTTTCTACTAAATCATTTAGCAGAAAAATATCCTTTTCTACTTCTTGCATCTTTCTTTGCAGTACACCCAGTCATGGCTTACAGTCAACAGTTAAAGAGTTCCATTGGCCAGTGATACTCATTGGCAGCTCTAGCTTTGTGCTGGTTTTGGCTGGGACAGAGTTAATTTTCTTCACAGCTAGTATGGGGCTATGTTTATATTTGTGCTGAAAACAGTGTTGATAGCACAGGGATGTTTCCATTATCACTGAGCAGGGCTCACACACAGTCAAGGCCCTTTCTGCTCCTCACCCCACCCCACCAGCGAGGAGGCTGGGGGGTGCACAAGGAGCTGGGAGGGGACACAGCCAGGAGAGGTGACCCCAACTGACCAAAGGGATATTCCACACCATATGGCGTCATGCTCTGCATATAAAGCTGGGGGAAGAAGGAAGAGGGGGACGTTCAGAGTGATGGCATTTGTCTTCCCAAGTAACTTTTACACATGATGGGGCCCTGCTCTCCTGGAGATGGCTGAACACCTGCCTGTCCATGGGAAGGAGTGAATGAATTCCTTGTTTTGCTTTGCTTGTATGTGCAGCTTTTGCTTTAGCTATTGAACTGCCTTTATCTCAACCCATGAATTTTCTCACTTTTAATCTTCTAATTCTCTCCCACATCCCAGCAGGGGGGAGTGAGTGAGCAGCTGTGTGCTGCTTAGTTGCCAGCTGGGGTTAAACCACAACAAGCTTGTATAGGAAATACTACCTGACTTCTACGACAGAGTCTCATTCTAGCTTCAGCCCGTAAAATGACATGACATT
>NW_010329447.1:0-19661 GCF_000700745.2 Antrostomus carolinensis | reverse complement strand
CTCTTTCCTCCAACAATAGCATTTCCTTTCATATCATCCAGTCATGTGGTTGCCCAGCACAGAATTCCTTTTTGCAGCTCTTCTCCTACTGTTCATGAAAAGCCAGTTCCCTTTACAGCAAAAGATCTCATATTCAGCTATAAGGGTATCCTGAGAGAGCTCTATAATATCTCACCAGCATCCCAGATTCAGGATGTCAATTCTCACTGAACCGTGAAGGCAGCTTAATAGCAAACTAGATTCTACAAAAAATTGTTTGCATAAAAAACCCACCAAAAGTAATGGAATGCTTTTCCTCTACAATGTATTTCTCACTCAGGATGCAGTAAAGTACTGTTCTGTTGCTTTCTACCCACATAAAAGACTTCATGTGAAGTTCAGGCACAATAATTAAGAAAAGTGATGCAAGCTAGTCTCCTTCTCTAATTACCTATGCAAATTACCCTCTTTCTTCAATTTCATTACTGGTTACGGTAGAGAAAATCACTTCTGATTCTTAGGCCAAAGGACTACAATCATGTTGTGCAATACAAGGCAGACTAAGAAAAAGCATCTATTCCCAAGAGACAATTTTTAAGCCCTATTTATAATACAATGAAGTTATAAACATGCAGGAAAAAAAAAATAAATGTATCTGAATAAATATTTTGCTTAAATATATTTGGCAAAAGAATTCTCAAGAAGAAAGGCCCCATAACAGTCAAACATTCATAGGCAGAAAGCAGTAGCTTGTGCAACAGTTCACATTCCAAATTTCCTAGTTTTCAGGCCTCCAGAAAGATTGCTTTCTCTTTGCCAGCCAGTCCTTTGATATGCTTGTCATGCATTTAAAGCTATTTATGGATGGGTGTATAATCTTGTCTAAACAGATTTAAAAAAAAAAAATCAATCCAACAGCATCCACTATATTAAATCATGTACTCATTAGGAAACACTTCTGGAACACAAAACCTACCCATTAACAAACTTAGTTGGGGGGAAAAAAGGCAAGGGTAGAATCCCAGACAAGTTCTTTTTCTTATTTTTGTGAGTGAGAGAATTTAACAAGCAACCCTTTTCCAGCAGTTGACCATGAAACGGATCATGTTTTATTTATTCTGCATAAATGGCAAATCACAGCAAAGTGTAGCCTTGGGATTAATCAGTGGGCTTTTATCACTGGGGCACCAGTTGGACTTTGGTTCTTCTCAGAGTGCCTACAAATCACTCTGATTAGATGCCTGCCTGAGACATTCATCATTTAACTTTGCTGGCCTCAGCGATAATAACTGGAAGACTGTATAAAGGGGATGAGTTTCCACAGAGTGGGTCACTGAGGCTTGATAGAAAGGGTGAAAATTAGTGTGTCTGAGGGAAGGTTAGTGAATAACAGTCAGCTATGCTGTGAAAGTCTAACCTAGAAAAGAGAGAGTTACAGAGCCTTGAAACACTGAGCTGCCTCAATTCGTGGATAAAGGTCTGCCACTTTTACAGCTGAGTGTTGGCGGTAGTGCTGGGGGTCATACAAGTTGCAGCTTTCCTACCTCCACTCAGTAGAAGAAAAGGATCTACTATGGAGAATAATCAAAAGCCAACACAAGCATAATAGAAAATTCATATTGGTTTAGATTTTTTTTTAATTGATGTCATGATGTCAGCTCACTTCTAAATGGCAGGCAGGAGCACTTGGCCTAATGAATCTACCCTGGAGACCTCAAGCCTGCAATGTCAGTTACGTGTCAATGATTTGGTCTTTTTGGAAATGTTGGTACAGGAGGATCTTAAAATTTAGCAATCCTGAAAAGTTGTGTATTTTCTGGTCCCATTAAAATGTGCCCAAATTTGGCCCAATTCAAACACATGAAACACTTAGGTTTAGATATGCTGAAGCTCTTACTAAGGAATTTATTTTTTTCTATGTTCCATTTACACTGCCCAGTTCCCCTTGCACTGAGGCTAACATGCCAGGTTCAAACCCAAGTTGCTTTATTTTCCAGTTCCCAAATCCAGATACTTCTCTTCACTACCTGCAGAACAGGTGTCCCCGCTGCAGCACTGCATGACTCTGCATGATGACTCTCCACCTAGAATAATGGCGTACTGCTGCTACTGTCAGGTAAAGCAACACTAGTTGCAGTCTGATCAACACAAAATAACAAGGGCTGTAAATCTAGCACTGAAGTTTTGCATTGAAACCCTATGTAGGACGTCATGTGTCATAACGGTTCACTAAAATAGTATTTATTTAATTATTTGGAAAGTGCTTCATTTGGTTATGTGATACATAAATTTGCATAACTTTCTGTCATTTAGGATTCCTGTGTTCCTGACTTTGCTGTTTATATTTTCCCTGCTTACACATACAGTTCCCAGGCTCCCTATGAATTAAAAAATTATTTTGGGCTCAGTCTGGGTGAGACATACATATAAACGTAAACCATTTTCATGTGGAAAAGTAAGCATTACAGCAATATTACTTATTACCTACTGCATCAACATGATGGATGTGTTTTCTCTTCCCTTTACATGTCATCCCTTTGATTTCTTCAGCCTCTTGTCAATACCCATATTCACAGCAGCTCCTCCTGTTCAGTGAGCAGAAAGGAAAAGTATTTTTCTTTGAAGTTGATGTGAACACTGCTCAATGAATCATTCAGCAAGTACTACTGCAGCTCAGTTATCCTACAGGCCATATTACATGTAGGATCCTTGAATCTACAGCCAAAATGAATTTTAGTATAGAGTGACTTCTGTAGTTAAGATAAGCAGTAGCTTGCCAAGTATTAGGGGAAAATCCTATACTCTGATCTGAGTTATATTATAATAGGATCTACTTAATATTCAATAGAGTACTTTCAGCACACTTTTATTTTAAATACACTTAATGTATTGCAATCTCATATTTATCTCTCTGGAGAGTCTGAGAATATTTTCTCCATTGTACTGCAAATGGAAAAGAATACTCCAGCAGCCCGAGACATTCCTTTGGAGATTTTCAGTGCTTTAAATCAAAGCACCAAAACAAGAGTTTATTGTAGCAACCCAGAGCGAAGCATCATCTCCAGTATCCTGATTCTTTGCAGCTGCTCATTCAGCATGGATGCAACCTGGTTATTAACAGTAACAAAGCTATCAAATGGGGACTTCCTTTGGAAGAAAGAGCATCTATATGTCTGCACTGCATATTCTTTACATGTAAGAGGTATCCATAAAAATTTGGGGGAATTTATATCCAGATGTATAACTACTCATATATTCTCATCCTTTATAAATACAAAGTTTTCATTACAGGAAATAAAATGTGTAAGGTCAAAAAGACCACCAAGTTGAAGAGTCAAGAGTTCAGAATAGGCAATAACAGAAGTCTTAATTCCACTTCACTGTACAGAGAGGTTATGATATGTTTTTTAATTATATGCATATAGTTTTTCAGCTGGACTCCTGTCTCATTTAGCAGTCAGGACAGACAGAGCTCAGAGAGTGAGTTATTATAACCTCTTGGTTATGCTCACTCGAATTTTGGCCCTTAGCCTTATAAACTGCACAACAGACTTTCCTATGCTGACTATAGAGCTGCTAATTTTCTCCTGGTTGTTTCTACAGTATTCTCCTCTGATCTCCTCAGCTATTCCAGTCAATTTTGTTACTGTCCCCATTTTTCAGACAAGGGAAACAAGGTATAGTGGAAGTGAAAAACACAAGAATTCATGGCCTAAATTGAAACACAAAACTTGATTTATCAGATTATACAGCCTTTTAAAGCACTTTGTATTTCAAAGCTAAGCTCCACTAGACATCAGCTGTTCTTGTGAGAGCTCAGCATTTTTACAGAACTGAGTTAGGTTTGTAGAAAATAATACCTCCAATAAGTGACTACTTATCAAAATTTAAGAAACTTCTCCAGGTTATTTTGTGGCAGGTGCAAGAATAGACTACAAGGGTTAAGAATGGCATTTATTTGCTTTATCCATGACACTATTTCTTCTAATAAAACCCTCATCCTTTCAGCACACACCTTCTCATTTCTGCAACAATGAACTATACAACTTCCATTCTGTGTACTTAATGAGGCTGGAGCCTTTTGAAGGAAAAAAGCAGGTAATAAAATAGTGCATTATAGTGTTTATGCACATGAATATCAATTTAAGACTGCAGAGAAATCTGACTGCAGTACTTCTTTACTTTCAACTGCCTAACTTTTTGCAACATTAGCATTGTTTTAATGTATGAAATTACATTTAAAAGTGCCTGGTCTTTTAATATAAATTTATTTAGGCAGAACAATACATAGTAGTGAGAGCTCTAGATATAGTTTAGTACAAGCTTCTGCTTGTGCTAAATTACAATTATACTTGAATTAAAGAAGCAGAGGTAGCAGGCCATTATTTCTCAGGAGGACCAAGTAGTAAGTGTGTTTGGAACACAGACCTTCAAAGCAGGTTTCATAGCCATTTGCTAGAAGTAGAGGATGTTAAAATTCATCATTTTTCAGCATTTTCCAAAATGCCTCAAGTTTTAGAGGAAATATGTTCTTGAGTATTACTTCCTTCTGTACTTTTTAGTCTTTCTTTCACATTTGGTATGATTCCCATATGTGCAAGGAGTAACTGCAGGAGAAGTTATGATCAATCAGTGAATCCTCATTTGGTATGATTCCCATATGTGCAAGGAGCAACTGCAGGAGAAGTTATGATCAGTCAGTGAGACTGCACATATTCAGGGATGTTAGGGGCAGACTGAACTTATGTTAATTTCAGCTTGAGTGGTGCACATTTCACAAAATTAAAAATACCAGAATACAGATCTTCCTACAGAAAACATAATCACAGATTTTTCCAGCAGTACTACCTATAACATATTAAACATACTACCTAATGTCATATTTCAGTTCCAAAAAAAAAAAAAAAAAAAAAAGAAATCAAATTTAGGAAAACAGAGAGGCGTGTTTTGATGTATCCCAAACTTGTTACTTTGGGATTTCATTGGAGGTGACATGAGGTATCTTTGCTTTCTATTCAAATGATTTCATTCTGTTTCTGAAGTAGCACTGCATCTTATATCTTAGAATTAAACCTTGGTAGCAATAATGAAGTACCTTGCAGAAGAAATTTTTTTAAGACTTTTTAAAAACAGAGAGAGAGAAAGAAAGCAAAGGAGAGCAAGGCTTGTCCATATTTCTGATAAAACTTCCATATCAGAACCAATCCAAAGCTTCTGCAGTTTATTCACTGCTGTTCATGGTAGATTTATCAAGAGTAAAGACATTCCTAACTCTTGTAAACAAATGACTCTTCAGATACATATCTAATCTGTATGAAAAATATGGATGGTGCCAATAACTTTGGTACTCAGAAAAACATCCTATTAGATTATCACAACTTAACTGAAATCAGAACAAACAGAATATATGATGGGTTGTTAGAACATAATTCAAATGCTTCTGTTCAGAAATGCATACAACTTCATATAATGAGACACATCTATTTTCTAGTAAAACCATACATCTCACACAGAAAACAATCCACCTCTACTTCCATGTACATAAAACATCCATCTTAACAGCTGGAGAATGCTGCCAGGCAGCGATGTGGGCCATAAGGAGCTTAGCAGTTGCATTCCTTTCCTGCCTCTCCCCTGCAAATACTCTTGGACCCAGATAAGCAAAGGAAAACAGAGGCAGAATGTAAGACAAGCCACAGGGCAGTAAGTTATTCCTGATGTAGAAGTATGTCTTCAACAAATGGAAAATAGTGGTATGATACTTGATACAATTTTGTTCTCCTTTCTAAGTTATGGAAGCATCCAGAATAGGATTTAAAAAAAAATAATAAAAAAATCGCAAGCATATGATACTAGCCCTCATCTCCAACTGACAGCAATGGGGAAATTAACCATTCCACCCAGGCACTAAAGTACTCTGCCATGCATTAGTATGTTCTCTGAAACCTGTATTCTGCAGATATGCGTATTTTGGATGGGGACACAATCCCAAACTCAGGAGCAGCACTGTTGCTTGTGGGGGCAAAATATAGTCCACCAGGCCTCCTACTGAGGCAAAAGCTTCTTGCTGACTTATGGTATCTTGCTCCTCTGTGTGAGGGCTTTTCCCACCCCACACCAGTTGGCTCCACATCACCCCCAGGAATTGGCTGAAGCAGGAAGGGTTGCCCTGCTCAGAGCGGCTGATGTGGACAAGCTGCTCGTGCTCCAGTATAAGTGAGTGGCTCCCATGGCTTCTGCAGGCACTTGGAGAGCTACCTCCTGCCAGGGAACAGTGGTGGAATCAAGCTTTTCAGGATAAAAGAGTAGTGGCCTGGTGTCCAATCTCCCATGCCCCATTTCAAATGCTACTTACAGCCAAGTTCAGCTGGCCCTGAATCTCATTCGCTCTCCAGATGGTGATTAGTGCCCACACATTGGTCTCAAGCCATAAGGCAGCATGTTCACAGGAAGGCCTGTAGTGAGATGTTAGCAGTTGAAAAGAAGCAGAGCCAATCATTGCAGAAGGAGCAGACAGCTGAGAGAACAGCATGAAGCTGTGCTCCATGGTCTGAGCAATGCTGCCTGTACAATTAAGCAGCTTCTAACAAATCTGACCTCTGCTCAACCGACTGCAGAAAGCAGACAAAAAGTATCCTCCCCAGGAATGACGGCTCTGTTCTGCTACAACAATGCAGAAACTGGCTCTACCTTAGGGGTTGTTCCACCACTGAAACCCATTCACCTTTATAAAGTGCAGTAGAAGACTACACAGTATTTTACTCAAAAGCTAACCCAACTGGCAACGTGATTATTAATAGAATGACCCTCCATGGATAAATATAATGTGTAAAAAGGACTGAACTGGCATGGACAAGGCTAAGGAGTAAGTGAAGTATTATCACCGTTGCTAAATAGTCTGTGTTGGTATCGCAGGAAAGGCAGACAGAGATGTAGGTTTAAACACAAAGGTTAATAAGTAGTCTGATCACACCCCAAAGGATTTAATCCATCTCCCGCAAACACTATTTTCACTTCAACACTTACCTATGCCATTCTTCAGGTGGAATATAGTTGACATAATGATACTGTTCATGACATTCCTTATGAATTCAATTAATTTTAAATTAAGTGCAAGGCCAAAGCCTTGAATTCAACCTATAACTCAACAGAAGTGGCATTAAGAGAGAAACTATTACAGCATGGGATTTTGGCAGTTTGCATCATGGAAAAGGTGATGCATGACATTTTGGACTTACCATATCTTCTGTAAGTTTTGAAGCCCCTCTCCATGAATGTGAAAATTACCATGACTGAACTTCAACAAAAAAAGAAAAAGAAATGCAATTTATAGAGAAGACCATTTCTGACAAAAATGAAAAACGGAATCTAAAATCCAACAAATCCAGGTAAAGATAGTTTAACATATCTTCAGACTGAAAGTGGAAATGTTGGAAATGTTATATGTGAGTGCTGAGTGACTCCCTTCCTCCACCTTACAATCTTAGCTTTTCTGGAATTCACTGTCAGTCTGTTTTTCTTCAGCCAAATGCTGATCTCGAGTGTTACAGGTAACTAGCACTACCTGTTGTTTGTTCTGGATATGAAAACAAGTTATCTTTTGTCCATCATTAGCATTTAAGTCTATATTGCATCAAAACTATGACTCATGGCATGACAAAGAATCAGGAGATAAAAGAGAAGAGACAGATGATGGTGACTATGAAGGCAGACAACAGGGGAAAACTGAAAGAAAAAAATGGACCTATGTTACCCTGTCAAGACATTAAAAAGTCACAAGACATGAAGGTCCACCCAAATATAAAAACCAAAATAAAGCATGAAAACATAACAAAGGACAGATAAACCGGACAAGTGTGACTAATAAAAAAAAAAACCCCACAAAGAATGGCCCAAAAGAAATTCTAGCAAATCAAAGTGGTTTAATTTCATATTTAAATTCATAAATCGGGGTAATTTTGAGAACCAGTAAAGCAAGTAAATCAATACTGTATGCACTCTGTGCCTTTAATTATCAGGACATTTTTAACTATACATATAATTTTAGATTATCATCTGTCTCTGTTTAAACAATCGGGACCGGATTCCCATCTGTGTTCAGTTTCTTCGGGTCTGACAATCACACAGGTAAAAAATGAAACTTCCTAAGGTCTGTACTTCCTATACTATATTTCCTATGCCCTTTCCCCAGAAAACAAGACAGAGCTGCTGGTAACACCCCTGCCTCCCAGTGTCCAGTGTATCTGAAGTTGTCTGGTGTTCTATTTAGGGACTCCATCAGCAAACAGCCCCACACCACCCGCCATCAATCACTGGAAAGCAGTTTACAGAGAAAGGATAGCTTAGAAATTTTAACACTAAGACTATTTTAACGCTTTTAAAGTATTTTATGCAACAATTTAATCTAATATTCTTGCTGTACTTTGTATCTAAGAAAAGACAGGTGTCTCAAATAAGGCTGACTTACTCTAGAAAGTCCCTGATGGGGCTACAAGCTGACTGATAACAACTGAATATACACTTCCTTATACAACACATTCTGTTCAGTATGTGATACATACAGAATGATTCAACAGAAGCTGTGCTCACTCCAGTATGCAGTATCTGTTTCTATGGATTCAGATTCCAGTTTGTGCAGAATTCTCTTCAACATACAGTTTGTGCTTTTCTGAATAAACAGGTTTGAATTATGTCCCTAACTCAGTCTTTATAAATTCAACTACAGCATGTAATAGGATTACTTACCACTTTTATAAAGTGACAAGTGTCTGCTAAATAACTATTAGGAATTATACAGTTTGAATGCCTTCAGTTAAAAGCCAGCCTCCATATTCTTATAAGATCAAAGCTGGTATTCTCTGTTTAGCCCCCGTTCAGAAAGAAGATGTCTAATCTCAGCCGAAGTTTTTCTGCATTCAGACTTTAACAGCCACCGATTATCCCCCATCACAGTTAAACCTGCTGGAAGCTGTTTGGAAAAATCCTCCTGTAGCTTCCTTTCCCTGTGCCTTCCTCAAAGCGCCAGGTAGGACACCAAGGTAACCCCCAACTCAGAAGGGGGTTCAGGTCAAGGCTCCCCCATAACCTCTGATTCTTATGGCTGTGATGGAGAGCCCCCCCAAAATTAGCACAGCATGACTTTGTACCCATTTCTTCAAGGATCCTCTGCACATACAAATCAAAAAGGAGAAGCAGGTGAAGTGTGACCCTATGCTTGTCTCTGAATTACTACTCTATTTTCCTCCCATAGAACCAGAAACACATTACCCTTCATTTGGGAGGGACTAATGGAGGATGGGGAGGAGGACAGGCAGAGGAAGGAAGTATCTTTTTATCTCCAAACTCCACGCAGAAGAGGCTTATCTTTATTTCTTGTACAAGGATAAGGAGAAGTAGTAGTGTTCAACGTCTGTAGCATGTACATTTTACTTGGACAAATCTCTTGTAACACAGGTCAGGAACGATCCCTGAGGCCACTGAGACTAGATTCCCACAATCACAAGCAGTACAACTACAGATGTCTTATTCACAACGTCCGTTCCACGCAGCACCACAAATCATGTCTTTTGGTAAAACACGCACACACAAAATAAAATCACAGAAATTTAATGTGCCATAGGAAGAGAGTAGAAGAGACTAAGGTCCCTGAAATGGCACTGAATTATTTAGATAACACTTTGGCCAGATTTGAAAAGGCTCGTGACTCATATTACAAAGCACTGCAAAAATCAAACCAATCAGTCAAAAAAACCCAACCCAAACCAAAAAAATCCACAAAAATCAAACAAAAAAATCAGCCATACCATTCTCAGAGCAAATTTCCGGCTGAGCCTGAATGAGACGATGACAGTCCAAACAAAAGCACACTAACTAGATACTTGACAATTTGGTGTCACGAGGAGCACCCATACACCCCGATTTTAGCTGCTCTCTAGTTGTAACCAGTCTAGCTGATTCAAGAATAACAAACAGAAGGGAAACAAAATAAGCCTGAAAACAGCCACCAACTGCAACAGCACAGGTCCATCAGTGGGCAAGAAGGGTAAGGGGCAGGAAAAATCCCTCCTGATCCACAGAAAAACATCAGGAAGCCCTGGTACATAGGAGTAATACAGTATAAATCCTCCAAGAAACAGTTATCCAGACTCCATTCAAGGAAGATAACCTTTCTATCCAGGAAGATAATCTGTCTAACCAGAAGGTAACCCCTCTCTGATATATCTAAAGGAAGACAAACAAAGTCAGATAAGCAGGGACCCACCTACAACACAAACTGAATTTCTTGTGTCAGAAATGTTCTCATCTGGTTATAAACTTAAATTTCCATAAGATGATCAAGACCCATTTAAAACGCTTGCCTTCACTGTACTATTCAGAAGGCCATTCTCAATTGGCTCCAAGTCATGCTTTTTCAATAGTTTGTAAGATTTTGTCCAGAACTATTATAATATTTGTAATTATTTTAGAAGTTTGTTGTGCTAATAAATATTTTATCAGTTTAAAATGCCTTGGAACTTGAAATCTGTCTCAAATCTATTTGCAAACGCACAGGGAAACAATAAAGTGGACTAGTACAAGTTAAGACAAAATTAATTCCATCCTGGGGCTTTGGTGGCAAAATAAACCAAAGATTAACAAATCTTCTGATGAAACTGTGTCATTACAGCTCCCTACAGCTCATATATTATTCTCTGTAAAAAAACAAGTTTCTAAAATTTCCTTATACACTCGTAGACAGAACAAAAAGTATTGATGTCACTTCATATAGTCATTTTAGTACTGAATATTGCATATTGATTTTAATGTCTTGAAATACATAAAAGGATTTTTTCTAACCATATATCACAGATACATAATGTATACAACAGTTGTACAAACTAATGAAATGCCAGCTAAGGTCTGGTCCGTATGCAGTAAAGGTTGTGATAAATATCAAATATCAAAATAATGGTACTCCTCCCTTCACATGTTGCATTAGGCAGATATGTAAAATACCCATTTTGGAATAATTTAATGTACAGCATCAAAATGGGTTAAAATTAACCTATATTAATGCTGCTGCTGAAAAGATAAGCCTTTACTTCCCCTGCCTGCGTGATCCCACTGGCTCTCTCCTGCTGTCAACAGCATGGTTATTTGGGCATGCCATCATCTGGATTTGAAGATGGAACTTGCTGAAAACCAGTTCAGAAGGGGGAGGGAAGAATAAATCCAACCCCAATCAATAACAAATCATTTAGCTTTTGATGAGCAACGAGCTCCCTGATCCGTATGAGAACACAGGTGCTACTACCAGTACAGGTAGCAGAGCAGATGATGACCATCTCTCAGTGGCCACATGAACTTTGAAACAGATCACATAAACCAGCCTCTTACTCTGGTGTGTGGAAAGAAAACAGTTATTGGTGTAAGCTGGACAATTTATAACACTGTTACAGAACTCAAGTCGTCTACCAATTTATCCAGCACAAGAGTAACATGTTTGAAGGAACTTATACTAGGACAAAAAAGCTGTATTAAGGTCAGGCTTTAGTGATAATAACCCATTCTACTGTTAGCAGGAAGGACGTTATTTGCAAAACAGATACTGCTTTGCACCAAGAGATCTGGGCATCTCACAACTGCATTAAGGACGAGATATAAACATTCAGGGGATTAGTCTTTCCACCCTGACCTTCCACCCCACATCCTTTCTCATTTCATCATTAAAAACTGTCCTCATTTTTAAATGGCATGCCTTTTACATGTCAGATTACAGCCATATACTTAACAAAGGTTGCTCTGACCATATTCTTTGCTGAAATACAATGCTAGCTTGTTCACTTTGAGGTAATTCTGGGCATGGTGGCAGCTGCGGCATCCACAAACAAATTGAAAAAAATTTAGAATATTATGACCAAAGAAGCTCTTATTAACAATCTGCCTTTACATATTACTGGGAAACTTTTCTCCAACTGCGATTATTGTTCATCTACTCTAGAGTATTGCAACAGCTTATTTAACATGGACAGCATTCTCCTCTGAGCTAAATTGCACAGACTAAATGAACACGTCCTCCTTGATCTCTGAGTCTTGGCCTCTTTTAACCAATCACACCACATATCACATCCAGCCCTTTGCTTTACCTTTTTACTCCAGGGACACCTGTGTCACCCATTCTCTAACAGTTGCCCAAGTTTCAATATACAATATATCCTAACAGGCTCACTTGACTTTTTCACTTCCATCAACCCCAGTGATCACCAAAGCTCATTTGAGGAAGTAAGTTAGGAAACTCAGGTAAGGTGAATTCAGAGGTGGGAACTCATAAGCACTACAGGATTGTGCTGGTGTGTGGCCAGTTTATTTCATTCATAGTCTGTTCCTCTCCCTTACTTATTTTCATGCCCCTGTCCACTAGATCCTCTCAGTAGTGATGTAAAACATCTGTCTAACAGGTGAAACTACAGCTGCCAGGCAGTAAGAAGGTCCTTGCAACTTCTTGGAAGTACCTGTTTTCAATTACTATAAAGGTCAAAGATGTAAAACTAAAGGGATCCAAGACCTGAAGTAATATGGCAGTTTCTGTGACCCATAAGCCAAGTATCTTTCATTTAACACCAGATTCCCAGTCCCCACAAGTCAGCTCCTGAAAACACAGGGAGATCTTTATCTTACTTAAGTTCTTTTTTTCACTAGTATCAGAGTCAGCATCTTAAAGAAGTTCTAGCTGCAGTTACACTCTTATTTTCAGATTATTGTAGAAAGTATCATTTAAGAAAACAAAAAATGTCTACTTCCTCTCTGAAATCATGTCCTTTAATCCAAGCTCTTGTAAAATGGTCTATATGTTTTGCACTTAGATACCTCTTTCCTGCTAAAAGCATGGTAGCTGAGAATACACACTCGTCAGCATTGAACAACTAGGTATTTTTAAATGTTACCTGTACACTGTACTGTAAAATTACAAATAGTCAGACCCTGTGTTTTAGCCAGAAGGAAGGAAAATTACAAAAATATTAATAGGAGTCAGATTTTTGGAGGCTACACTTGTAAAATGATTCCAGTGCAAAGAAAGAGTGTAGAGTTAATATTCTTACTTAGTGCCCCATTTCCTCATCTCTCTACTCCTTTAAGTGTGTAAATCTTGGCCAATTTTTGAAAATAACTATTTGTGAAGCTTTCTGTGGGCTCTTTTCTCTCCTCTTATGCTTTTCAAAGCAAACAAAATATACCTAAATTAACTTATGTTGCAGCTCCAGCTGAGTCAGTGAAACGACACCAGGGATTAATTTGCCTAAGCATGTCTGACCATGTTCTAAACAAAGTTCTCTGGTCTGCTCAGATAAACTTTTGCAAGGATGTTTTGGAGGAGCTTTTTTAGGTAAAACAGCATGTACATTTAGATGTCATGATCCATAGGCTGCTGGAACTGTCTACATGTAAGGTAGAGCTAATTGAGTTGGGGATAGGACACTTAATATAGTCTTCAACTGCAGAACTCCCTCGGCTACAGAAATCTGAGCTCATTCACCAAGGGAAACACAAGGCCTTCCCTTTGCAAAAGCTTTTCTGCAGTGACATTATATAATGGGTTGTCATCAATTTCCCTAAGATAAACAATCAGAAATACTTCAGAACTTCAAATTCTTTAACAAACAAGAAGCAACAATGATCCAAGTACACCAACTGTAAAATACAAGGCACAGATGGAAAACAGAGCTTTTCAGGTGGACATATGTCCATGGAAGCATTAGGAATACCTACAATTCGTAAACATGAAACCAGAATCCAGAAAGGAAGAATAAAGTACTAAAAAGTGGATATAATATGTGCAAGATTATTTTTGTTTGTTTGGAATACAGACTTTAACTTGTAAATTGCATCAATATGCAAGAAACAGCGTTCCTGTAAAAACCACCCAGGTGGATTATGTTAGTATTGCTGGTATATAGCGCAGCGACAAAATGAGCAGCAATTCCCACAACTGCTGGCATATAGAAGAATTCCTAGCCTCAGGGCTGATGTGTTAAGTCCTTTCAATGCTAAGTGACAGTAACGTATAAGAGTCGCATATTCATACCCATTAGAACACAAATATCAGAAATTATTTAACTGATTTGAAAACACTTTTTGATGGTAAGGAACCAGCACAGTTGGATCCTGGAACCAAGGTCTGAAAAAGAAAAAAACCCCACCAAATTCCACTGCTTAGACAGTTGGATGTCAACTTATGTGTCTCACAATGCTTCCCATAGTACTATGTTAATGAAGTTTATTTTGCACTCTCACAATAGTCTCTTTCATTGTATCTCCTTTCAAAAATCATTTATTTAAAGACTTATGCATGAATTGTTCTTGTTAAACTGTTTAACACTTCAATTAATACAGTATGAATATAATAACATTTTGTAACTCAAGCTGACTGAAATCCCAAATGATTGTGTGATCTTAAGTTCTGGTTCTTGCTTTTTTTTTTCTTTTTAAAATCATTCTTCTTTCTTTTCTGCAATCCCTTCTTGTTCTCATCTTAATTTAAAACTCTGTCTTCCAACCTTCTGTATGGTATTAATTGTCAGTAAGGTATTACTTGGTACAAATCAGAATGTCAGATTAAACCCTTCAAGGAAAAAAAAGCTTCTCTGCTTTGAAAAGAGCTCTACACGTATACGGCCATGTAAGCAATGAGCTTGCAGTATTAAAAAGAGGCACCTAGGACTATTTTGTTGGAGTTTATCTGATTATCAGCTTTAAATAAATAAATTCTCCCTTTCTGACAATGTGCTGTAACAAATGCTATTCAGCACTCTCAATCCCATAATCCAGTGGGCTGCATCACCTGCAGAATAATTTTAATAGAAAGGAGAGTAGAGTGTATGTGGAATAAATACATAAAGGATGTATTAGGGTCAAAATTACTTTCTCATTCTTTGAAAAGAAAGACATAATAAACATTTACCCAAAGTAATAAAGATTATCCACCCAGCTCCTCAAGTCTTCCATGATCGAAGACATCTGTGAAGACTGAAGGGAGCTTCATACATAAGCAGTGTGTCACCAGAATGCTCTTCCTAGAATAATGAATTAAAATAAAATAATAAAATAAACTCAGACCCATATGTACTGCTACAATTACAAATATACTTTAATGCTTATAGCAGGAATTGCAATATGCTTTCCCTAATAAATTAATAATTGCAAGTCAGATTTTGCATTTAACCTGTTTCCATAGTTCAGCATGACAAGCTACCTATACCTCTCCTCCTCCTTATTGTGCAAACTGTTTCTTCTTCTCTTCTCTAAATAATACTGACATCCTATGACCACCTCCTTACCCTCCATAAATGCCTTCTTTTATCTGGCCTTTAAAACTCTATGCCTCCTATATGGTCTCTAATCATAGAATCATAGAATGTATTGGGTTGGAAGGAACCTTTAAAGGTCACCTAGTCCAATTCCCCTGCAGTCAGCAGGGACATCTTTACTAGAGCAGGTTGCTCAGAGCCTTGTCAAGCCTGACCTTGAATATCTCCAGGGATGGGGCCTCCACTACCTCTCTGGGCAACCTGTTCCAATGATCTACCACTCATACTGAATTTTTTTTCCTAATATCCAACCTAAATCTATGCTTTTCTAGTTTAAAACCATTACCCCTCATCCCATTGCTACATGCCCTTGTGAACAGTTCTTCTCCAGCTTTCTTATAGGTACCTTTCAGGCACTGGAAAGCCGCTATAAGGTCCCCTCAGAGCCTTCTCTTCTCCAGGCTGAGCAACCCCAACTCTCTCAGCCTATCTTCTTTGATTCCCATGCAGCATCTCCACCTACAGAAAGTGCAAGATCTTCTTGTTCATGAGGTTCACCCTTTCTCTTTCTCTCCTTTTCAGTACCAAACTCTGCCCCATGCTAGGTACTTCTGTAGTTAGGCCATAACTCCTGGTCAGCTGTCACAACTCAGAGACCAGTTGAGCAGATCAAGAAGCAACAACTAGAAAACAACCCAGAGCTGTGTCAGACAGCAGGACTTAAAAAACACTGATGATGTCTATCAAGGCTTGTCTTCAAATCTTGAGGCTTGCCAGGCCCCAAGCCACTGTGGGAAAGACTATGATTCATCTTCGACCTTTGGAGTAGGTGTGGAGGAGGAAATCTTGGCAATTACAGTCCCAATGCTCCATCTGCAAGGCTAATTTGGGAAAGAAAATGAAAAAGGGGGGGGGGGAAGCATGTGTTTTTAAAAAAGCTTTATTAATTCTTACTTTAATAGTTTGCAAAATAGCCTTCCTGGATTCCAAAGCCTGGCTCTGCACCAGACCATACAGTAATGAATAAAAGAGGCTTAGAGTAAAAAAGTAAACCTGAGAAAGAAAAAAGGATTCAAGCTCTGTGTAAGAATACTAACAGGTCTGAAAGTTAACATGTACACAGACACCAAAGAAAATCTACAAAGAGAATAAGAAATTACTTGCTAACCTTTACTTGGTCTGGGTCTTATTTTTGTTTCTACCTTTCTGAAAGGTGGAGTCTATGCTAGAGGTCCATGCTGAGGTCAGAGTTTGTGGGGGAAGGGAGAGACAGGTTATTGTCATCAACAAGAAATGTCATTGCAGTACCAGAGCAGGCACATCTGAGTATTCATCATGCAAAATTTACAGCTCCCTGCATCTTGACAGACCATTACTGAAAACAATGACTCAGTCTTTAAAAGGGGAGAAAACATTTAGAATGTGTGGGCTCAATACTGGTAAGTTAAACTATCTTTGTTAACAAAAAGTGTGAGCAATGCAAGTGAAACATGTCTACATGTGGAGGTTGTCCTGACAATGTTTTTGCCTGAGCCATGGTTCTTCTCATACCCTCCACATACAATGGAAACACGTTAGGTGTGCTATCAGTCATACAGTGTGACTAGAAATACAGTAGAAACTATGAGTCTATTTAAACAGTAAGTACCTTAAGGTAAACTATTTAATATCGGAAAGCTGTATTTTGTCTTCTCGCTGTTTCGTTTATTGCTTCTCAGTTAACAGAGAAGACAGTTGTCATGTTAGGCTCCTCAAAGGAACATGAATAAATGCTGAAATGCTATTGCCTTCTGCCTGTTGCAAGGATTAACAGCAAAAGGTAGCAGCCACCAACTGCCTAGTAATTCAGGAAGAATTGCTGAAGGGTTAGTAAGGTAACAAGAATTTCAATCAAAGCCTAAATAAACTCATCTCCTATCCCCAAACTCCTTCAAAAGCAAACACACACACTACTACACTCACAGTTTTCCCTCTAGGAAGACAATCAGAAAGACAACAAACCGCATGTGTCAGATGTTAAGCACATCGCTTAGCATCCTCTGGAAAACATTCAGAGAAACTACGGTGATAAGTATGGTATAAAAACCTGTATAAACCTTAAAAAAAAATGCTAAGAAAGTAGTAGCAAAACCTTGCATGGAGAGGGCTTTCTTGTGGTTTATTTCCAGAAAGTTTTAAATCAGAACAGAAGCAATAAAAGATAAAACCAAAGCAGATTAAAATGAAACCAGCATTTCCTAGGAGGGAGAGCTGATTTTTCTGAATCCCCTGGAGTTAGCCAGGTCACTCATTAGTAAAGAGCAATTTCTGATAGAATTGCCTGTATTAATCTCTAAGCTCCTGAAAGAGATGCATTAGTCTCAATCTTTATACCTGTACAGGAACGATGAGACAGTAATTGTTTGCAAAAAATTAATTCCATAGACAGCAATAAACTGTACCAAGAAAACTTTCCACAACATGAACACATACCAAGGTATGTTAGCCTGAGACAGCAGCATCAACCTAAAAGAACTTAGCTCACAAAAAGCCCTATTTTTATTGGGTTTCTTTGAAAGCATTTTTAGACTTCCCTAGAGAAAGACTCTGCCTACAAGTGATGACCATGCATGATATGCGACCAGTGGAATTCATAGCATGTAGTTAAGTAAATTCATGGGATATTTAACAAATACATAAATGAGGAAAAAACAGAGTGAGTACACCACAATGTTAGCTAAGCCACACCATTATCAAAGGTTCCATTCCTGATAAAACATCAAATATAACAGAAATAAGTAGCTTTATTGCCAACTCTGAAAAGATAATTTGATACTATGGCCTCCAAATATCTTAAATTACGGCTTACTGAAGTTATAGTAAGCTATCTTGTCTCTTTAAATAACTGTGATGGTAAATTCCACAAAAGATCTGAAGCTAACTTTTCAAATCATAAGTAAATCTAGGAGTAACTATCAACACATATACATAAACTCAAAAAACCCCAAAACACCAAGACATTCAATAGAAGTTAGTTTTACAGCTGTTTTGTAGGGATTCAAAGATAAACTGTAATTAAGAGAGAGTGGTGTTTCTAGAAGATCCTAGTAGATGAGGCTTTGAAAATTTAACCAGGAGGGAATTAACTGATGAAAGAAAATTAGAAGATTATTAGCAAACAAATAATTAGTGATCAAGCAAGACTCTCCCTGAAGATTTTCATTTTCAAAACAGGTCAAACAAAAAAAAAAAAAGTAAAAACTCAGAACTCTGCAACAGTTCCAAAGATAAAACAATTTTCCTCAGCTGAAATGGTGCATACAAGAAGATTAATTCATCCAATGGGTTGCACTGGGAGCTGTCATTGGACAAACTCATAATTCAAAGCCTGACAAACTGCAAAATACCAACAGGAGTACAGAATCTACCCAGGAAAAGCAAAGGCCCCATTAAAGGTTCATAGACGCTGGCCCAGCCAGCTTTACCCACACAGGAGACAATGTCAGAATGGAGGGAGGCATTAGCGAAGGCCAGGTGCACAGTGGCAGCTGCTCCTCAGGAAACAACTGGATCCTGCTCAAGCAGATTCTCATTAGGTGAACTCCCACTCAAGAGAACTGCACCAGTTCATGACTGGACCTGAGGCCAGGAAAACAGTACAAGGTATCACACCTCATGCATTATACCTCACTGCTGCATAAGGGTTTAGCTTTGTGCCAGAATAACAGTAAACTGACCCTGTTTACCTGTAGACAAGTAATAACTGAACCTGGCCATGCCAAAAGGACGTATGTATTTCCAAAGCTTGGGAACATAACCTAGCAGAAAAGTAAAATTGCTCCTTGATTATGAATAACAACAGTAAGTCCAAAGGGCTTCCATAAATAGCTCTGTGCTATAGAAGGAAATTGGGGTATTAAATGTGAGACAAATACAGGCATAATTTTCATTTCTTTTCTGTTTAGTCATCTGTCCCAGCTTTATAATTGTGCTATTTTGACTTTTCTAAATAAACACTTTTATTTGCTTTTACGTACCATCAGATGTGCAAGAATGGGTTCAAAGTAAAATACAACAATAGATCATAATCACCTTATCAGCAAGGTGAAGCAATAATCAGGCTTCTAGTCTAGGTAGAGTCCAGTGCATCAGAAAGTTCCTCCCAGAAATGCCCTGTTACCATAGTACTAAATCTAAAAGCTACGAAGAAAAACATGGTACCCCCTAAAGATCTTAGAGGAAACAGTGCTAGGAGTTCTACTGACTGATGACAGCCAGTGAAGCACCCAGGTGGCTGAAAAGCTGTCTGGACCATCGGGCTCAAAGGCTACTGGCCAATGGTTCAAAGTCCTACTGTCTAGCAAATATAAGTGGCATTCCTCATAAGTCACTTCTGGGACTAGCACTACTTAACATCTT